>NC_090741.1:33595781-33630781 GCF_036898095.1 Palaemon carinicauda | reverse complement strand
TATATATATATATATATATATATATATATATATATATATATGTATATATATATAAATTGGACTTTGCCTTCCGACTCATATGGCAACAAGTAAGGATTATTAAACTGTATATTTAATTATGTTTAAGATTTCACTTGGGTCATTAACTTAGAAATACCAATGGAATTCAGATGGGACAATGCTAACCCTATCATCATAGTTAAACACTTTTAAAAATTGTGAAGGTTACAGACCCATAAAGTTAATGAAATAAATAGGCGTAGTCTAGATCTCTCTACATACAATAAGGAAGATAGTGTTCATCTATATTTTAAATTTGAATATATAGTGTAAAAACACCAAAAATAAACGATGAAACCCTACAGAAACCAAATGTTACCAGGGCCAAGACATGCTAACTACTCATAAAAAAAAAGATTTTAAGTTCGCAATATTATAAACGACTATGGAAAAATATTGTATTGAAACCATTTAAAATTATAATGTTCTGTGCACAGTATATAGATATTATTTATTCTTCAAATAATAATAAAACTTTGTTCGCAAAATGCCCCAATATTTCTTTATGGAAAAATATACCTCTCTTCTCTCTACGCGAGGACTGAAGGTACAAAGAGTCTGGACTGTCATTAGACCAACAATGTCACCCATAAAGAAGTAAACATCCTCTAAACATTATTCTGTTTTCATTGTAAAGAATTCTGAGGCTGATCTGTATTCCAGTTCCGTTATTCCAAGCTGATATGAATAAAGTCTCAAGAAACTTATATAAATGATACAGTTATGATCATTTCTTTGCCTGTTTTCGTTTCATCTGTTTCCCAAAAGTTTTATGACAGCCCAGGCTCTTGCTACAGACAAATGTTCACATAGGAAGGAGAAATGTCGATGTTGGCAATTATCCCATAATAAAAAATATTTAATCATTCATAAATCTTTTTTTAATCTATCATTTACATAAATTTATAAATAAAAATTATTTATTTTTACATACGGAAATTTATAGGTTTAGATTGCTATAATATGAAAAATTTCCATAGCTGTAAGCAATATTTAGATTCAGTAAACTAGTTTTTATCAGTACTCGGCGTAGTCCTTTAAGTAATGATTCTTATTTTACTTATGATGGTGTAAATCCAGATCGACTTATTTTAGATAACAAATATGAGTAATTGTAATGGATAATTCAAATTTGTAAACGTCTCATTTAACATTGATTAGAACATTATTCCTTGAAACCTTTACTCAATGGGCTATTTCTCCCTGTTGGAGCCCTTGGGCTTATAGCATCCTGCTTTTCCAAGTAGGGTTGTAGCTTAGATAATAATAATAATAATAATGAAAGCGTTGTACGTAACCCATTTAAAACATCACAGTAGGAACATTAGGATTAA
Source organism: Palaemon carinicauda (assembly GCF_036898095.1). NCBI lineage: Eukaryota > Metazoa > Arthropoda > Malacostraca > Decapoda > Palaemonidae > Palaemon > Palaemon carinicauda. Next base: position 33,629,387 of record NC_090741.1, on the reverse strand, counting down.
AAGACTCCTCATTAATAAACTATAATCTCGATTTTGCATCCAAGACTGCAATTCAAAATAACATTTGTATCAATAATCAATATTTGTTGCTATTCATAGTCCAAAGGCATTGGAAGAGATCGCTGATCCAATCTTATACTTTTAAAACGAATTGAAAACACTAGACCTATATATTTCTTGGGGCTAAAAGGGAAGTTTCACCAGTGTTTAATTAGACAGACGAACGCACAGACAAAACTATTCAGATGGAAGGGATCATTTTGAATGGAATTTAAGCTTATGATATTAGGACTTCACTCATGTTTAAAAGCTGAAGTCATGCCAATCCCTTCTTCTCTGTTTACACAAGAGCATTTTTTATATGTAGGCCTATTTAGTCACCAGCTATAACAAACACTCAAAGAAGCTTATTCCCTGGAGGACTTTAGATAGAGATGATAAAGATAACGAAAAGCGAAAGTCTGGACAACCTTCGATACCCGGAAAGGCAGCGCATGGCCGAAAAACATATCGTACAATGCCCAACCCTCTATATTTTACTACTCCCTTAACTGCCCCCAACACTGCAACCTTCATTCACTCTCTGACGTACATCTGCTTCCACTCCACCATTTTCTGCAACAACACACCCCAAGTACTTAAACTGATCCACCTCTTCAAGTAACTCTCCATTCAACATGACATTCAACCTTGCACCAACTTCCCTTCTCGTACATCTCATAACCTTACTCTTACCACATTAACTCTCAACTTCCTTCTTTCACACACCCTTCCAAATTATGTCACTAGTCGGTCAAGCTTCTCTTCTGTGTCTGCAACCAGTACAGTATCATCCGCAAAAACAACTGATTTACCTCCTATTCATGGTCATTCTCGTCTACCAGTTTTAATCCTCGTCCAAGCACTCTAGCATTCACCTCTCTCACCACTCCATTACCATACAAGTTAAACAACCACGGCGACATCACACATCCCTGTCTCAGCCCCACTCTCACCGGAAACCAATCACTCACTTCATTTCCTATCCTAACACATGCTTTACTACCTTTGTAGAAACTCTTCACTGCTTGCAACAACCTTCCACTAACTCCATATAACCTCATCACATTCCACATTGCTTCCCTATCAACTCTATCATATGCTTTCTGCAGATACATAAACGCAACATACACCTCCTTACCTTTTGCTAAATATTTCTTGCATATCTACCTAACTGTAAAAATCTGATTCATACAACCCCTACCTCTTCTAAAACCACCCCGTACTCCTAAGATTGCAGTCTCTGTTTTACCTTTAATTCTATTAATCATTACTCTACCATACACTTTTCCAACTACACTCAACAAACTAATACCTCTTGAATTACAACACTCATGCACATCTCCCTTACCCTTATATAGTGGCACAATACATGCAAAAACCCAATCTACTGGTACCATTGACAACACAAAACATATTAAACAATCTCACCAACCATTCAAGTACAGTCACACCCCCTTCCTTCAACATCTCAGCTCTTACACCATCCATACCAGATGCTTTTCCTACTCTCGTTTCATCTGGTGCTCTCCTCACTTCCTTTATTGTAATCTCTCTCTCATTCTCATCTCCCATCACCGGCACCTCAACACCAACAGCAATATCTGCCTCACTATTATCCTCAACATTCAGTAAACTTTCAAAATATTCCGCCCAGCTTTTCCTTGCCTCCTCTCCTTTTAACAACCTTCCATTTCCATCTTTCACCGTCTCTTCAATATATATATATATATATATATATATATATATATATATATATATATATATATATATATATATATATATATATATATATATATATATATACACACACACACACACATATATATATATATATATATATATATATATATATATATATATATATATATATATATATTGTTAATGCACTATTCTTCTATTGCTTAACATGAATGATGGAGAAATACAATTTTGATACGCACATATAGTTCTTTATTAGATCCATGACGTTAACATCGATATGGTTATATTGTTAGGCGTTTATACATGTTGACTTGACGTATGTGGCGTAACTTGAAGTGATGTGATGTGGTGTGATGTGATGTGATGTGGTGTGATGTGATGTGTTGTGGTTCAATTGCCATGGATAATTGAAAAAGAAATCAACGTATGAATAATATGCTAACTTATACAAAATTATCAAGTTAAATAACTAAGACTGATAAAAACAATATGCAAAGCTTAATTAAGTAAATTATGCATGTATAACTGCTAATTACAAAAAGTTAATACACAAAGTCAATATAATTAAAGCTCATATAAAGGCATACGTTATGTAACATGTAGGCTTACAGATGGGAAAAGATGAATCCGCTATTCTAAAACAGTATAATAGGAGTTTACTTACAATTGTGTTCCTATAACAAAAGGTCCAAATATTCCTCAGTAAATACCAATTTTCCTTATATTCTTTATATCCGTTCTGTATGAAATCTCTTTTTTAAACTGATAAGTTTCCTCATCTGTTTACAGGAAGACACTGTAGATTACCATACAGTTCACGTGACCGAGAACTATGCATAAATTAGCTAAAACAACCCAACACCAAGTAAACAATTCATATGGCCGAACATAGACTCGAACCAGCAAACTATCACACAGCAAACCTTAACATTAACCATCGCGATAACTAGACAACACAAACAGTATTTACAGCTAATCGTTGGGCATCAACATATATATATATATATATATATATATATATATATATATATATATATATATATATATATGTATATATATATATATATATATATAAATGTGTGTATATATACATATATATGAATTTATATATATATATATATATATATATATATATATATATATATATATATATAAATATATCTATAAATATATATATTTATATATATATATGTGTGTGTGTGACTCCTGTGTATGTATGTGTATATATATATATATATATATATATATATATGTGTGTGTGTGTGTGTGTGTATGTATGTATGAATATAAATATATATATATATATATATATATATATATATATATATATATATATATATATATATATAAATGTGTGCATATATGTATATTTATAAATATATATATATATATATATATATATATATATATATATATATGTATGTGTTTGTGTGTATGTATGTATGTATGTATGTGTATATATATATATATATATATATAGAGAGAGAGAGAGAGAGAGAGAGAGAGAGAGAGAGAGAGAGAGAGAGAGAGAGAGAGAGGGGCTGTGTATCACTAATACTCATGATTTGAATCAATGGAAATATCAACAATGGCATTTATTATCAAATTCTACCCTTTGGAATTCATTATTGATAAATGCTTCTGGCTGAGCAAGGGTTCGATCCTATGCCCTCAGCCGAACCACTGCCTGCATGGGTGACTCCACCATTCGAGCTATTAGGAGACTTACAAGTTCAGTTCAAGGCCATTGTCCTTATATCTGTCGAATTCAAGAGTCTTTTTTTAGAGTTGAAATCAACCCATCAGACCCCATCCAACCGTCAGAGACTTTTCAAAGTTAGTTTTGTTTTTTATTGCCTGGCCCATACGGCTAGGCACGGGCTCTTGCACAATTACCTGAGCAAACATATCGGGTCATTAAAGTTAAGTTGTTTCATATGTGAAGTTATAAAAATAAGTAGCTTTTCTCTCTAAAGAACTTTTATAAATATCCATATGCATATATATATATATATATATATATATATATATATATATATATATATATATATATATATATATATATATATATATATACAGTATAATATATACACACATATATATATACACACACACACACACATATATAACTTCAATTTTGCGTCTAACACCCCCCCCCCCCTTCAAGTCCAATACCTACAATTGCAAGCAAACAAATCTAATCATGCAATGGACTTTGCCTTCCGACTCATATGGAAACAAGAAATGATTATTAAACGATATATTTGATTATGATTAGGACTTTACTCGAGTCGTCAAATCCTGTGAAATTCATTACAATTAACCGTCCTTAGCATTATAAATGTTACATACCTTTCATGTGATAGGAATAAATTAGTACAAACTTGTATCCTCTACAGGTATAAGTAAGATAGTCTTCATTTACTCTAAAGTAGAGATAAGATTCTATGGTGTTCAAAGACCAAAAATAAACGTTTGGAATCAATAGAAAATGCTTACTGCAAAGTTCAAGCATGCTAACTACTGATAGAAAATAGTTTTCAAATTTTCAATATTATGAACAACTATGAAAAATTCTTAAATTTAAACCATTTAAGATGATAATATTATATGCATAGTAAATAAATGTTATTTATCCTTCAAATAATAATAAAAGTTTGTTCGTAAAATATCCCAATATTTTCTTTATGGGATTATATACCTCTCTCCTCTCCACGCGAGGACTGAAGGTACCTAAAGTCTGGGGCCGAACTGTATCTCAGTTCCGTTTTTCCAATCAAATACAATTAAAGTATGAAACTGAATCAATTGTTTCTCTTAGTCCCTCTGGACTAATTATAACATGAAATATTGATCAGGGATACAAATGATGATGTTATTGAGGTAATAGCATCTTGCTTTTCCAACTAAGATTGTAACTTAACTTAATAATAATAATAATAATAATAATAATAATAATAATAATAATAATAATAATAATAATAATATCAAGTCACACTATTCTGCTTCCTTATTTACTGTCCTCACTAGGCTATTTTCGCTGATGGAGACCTTGGGGTAATAGTATCTAGCTTTTCCAACTAAGATTGTAACTTAACTAATAATAATAATAATAATAATAATAATAATAATAACATCAAGTCACACTATTCTGCTTCCTTATTCCCTGTCCTCACTGGGCTATTTTCACTGTTGGAGACCTTGGGGTAATAGCATCTTGCTTTTCCAACTAAGATTGTAACTTAACTAATAATAATAATAATAATAATAATAATAATAATAATAATAATAATAATAATATCAAGTCACACTATTCTGCTTCCTTATTTACTGTCCTCACTGGGCTATTTTCACTGTTGGAGACCTTGGGGTAATAGCATCTTACTTTTCCAACTAAGATTGTAACTTAACTAATAATAATAATAATAATAATAATAATAATAATAATAATAATAACAATAATAATAATAATAATCCGTGGGATAACAACAATGAAATCTTTAATCAAGTTTGTCAGTTATATCAGATTACAGGGGATCCTAGAAATAGGATCTTGACTTTACGCCTGACTTGAAAGGCATCACCATTCCATGCCCTCTAAAGCTTTCATCTCTGGACTAAGGAAATTAGAAACACCAGCTAAAGAAGTTGCTCGATATATTAGACAGGCTCTGGTAATTATATGTGAAAGCATGCAAGCTGTGCTGTCTCTGTAAGAGGTAAACAATTACAATGAACTTTCTGAAGCAGATTACAGCACTTTGCATCTACTACGCTTCTGGTAGTGTTCCCACAATCATAGTGTTGTGGAGATAGCCACGAGGAACCTGGGACCTGAACGCTTCGCTTATTACTTCTGTCATAAGGAACGATTGATTGATTGATTGATTTTGAAGTTCTCTGGCATTCTGACATCGAAGGTCATTGGCATCGCATAAGGAACGAAAGACCTCCAGGCCTCTGTTCAGAAGAGTTAATGGCCAGTGACCATTTTGGAGCCAGGTATGACCTAATTTCTTCTTGCTAACTTGTGGAAAAGTACAGATAACTTAGGAGCTAAGAAATCAGCAGTTTATAAAAAAAAAGGGGGAAATGCCATTAGGGTCTGCTAATATTTCTAATCCTCAGAGCCTTAGTTTGTACATCAGACCCTTGAAAGTTCAAGGGGTCGAGTTGAGTACCATTTCTTAAGAATATTTACTGAAACATACATAACCTTATCTATCTGTCTTTCTTTATAAATGTATCTATTGTTACAGCTCTCTCTCTCTCTCTCTCTCTCTCTCTCTCTCTCTCTCTCTCTCTCTCTCTCTCTCTCTCTCTCACCACAATATCCTCCCAAATCCTCATAATGGAGTTGGAGCAAAAGCCGTTAGGCGAGAGGACGCCCGTTGGTTCTTCAACTTGAAGCATCGAGACGGCTGACAGATGCATTGGGAGGTGAAGGCAAATTGCATTAGCGGTAATCTTAAGAGACCCAGTGAAGGAAGGCCCATCAAGGACGACACGCTATTAAAAGTTTGCGGAATGAACTCTCATTGCCGGAACACTTGGCTAAGTTTAACGTCGACATCAAGTGCCAAAGGAAATTTAGTCATGGGAGCGTGAGGAGACACGGAGCCGCTGAATCGACCTCAGGTCACGTGCTAGGAAAGGATTTTTCATAGCAAGTGATGTTGAGTGATTTCGTTTCTCTGTTATGTGGTTTAGTAAACATGCTGAAAAAAAAACCTTTTTCAACATTTTTATCGGCGACTAAAAAAAAACTGTTGTTCTTTCTCACTAAATTTCTTTGATTATATTCACATTTTAGCATTACCATTTAGAAACGAATAAACAGGATCCTATCTAATTAATATTTTCTTAATTGTCAAATAAACCTGAATGAATGTTCATCTTTAATAGCATTCAAATTAGGTACAGAATGTGGTCTGCATTGATCTCAGACCCGATTCCATTTGGAGCGGCACCTTTCCTTAAGACAAATATGTGGTCTCGATGCTCCAACATTTTATCTGTGGTGTTCCTGCATTTCCTATCCACGCTGTATTTTTCTTTCTCCAAGGGTGCAAAAGGATTTATACCGGCCTTCAAAACTAGCCTCGTTTATACAACGTAAAGCTTAGGATGTAAAGCTTACTTGCGCCCTCAGAAGTTCCATATTTGAAGACAACATTGGTCCCTGAATCCAGTTCATCTAGAAGCGCTTCACTTTCCACAACAGCTTGAAGTATCTTGTATCCAGCATTCAGTCCTCATTGAAGTATTCTCTGCCCTTCCATCCAGGTTATCCATGCCTTGCCATTTCTAAATACAGTACTTGGGCATGTTACTCTACGTTTATAATGGATAGACGAAAAGAGAATATAGTATGAACAAACTGTCCTCTAGGTAATTTTCAGAGTAACAGGAACAGTGCATTTAAGTTTCTCCACTTATAATTTGGTGTCGACAAGTGTTTCAAATCTCTTCCTGGCCCTTTTTCAAAGACTAAATTGAGTTGTGGCATTACACCTTAATAGAAAGGTTATGGTGGTGAAAATTTGAAACAAAAATATTTAGAAATTTAAATTGAGAAGAATTGATAAAGGAAAACTTTACATTCTTTAAAACAAAGTGAAAGTTTAAAATCAATTTTTAAATGCATAAATACAGCTCTTCTTAACCAGAAAATGATGTCCTTATTGTTAGATGTGACGACGTGCTGCTGACGAAACTTGTAAACATGCCTTGTGACCTTGCCCTTTGACACTCCTTGCTGGTAATCTTCGCTTACGCCTGAGAAACCTATCTTGTGGTTGTGGTAGACTACTGGAACCCTCCCTGCTTGGTGATCTGCTGGACTGGGGTTTCAGTTCCGCTCAAGCGCCATAGTTTCTTATAGGGTCTGCAACCTCACCATCCTTGTGAGCTAAGGATGGTGGGATTGGGGGAGCTCATAGATCTACCAGCTGAGTCATCAGCAGCCATTGCATGGCCCTCCTTGGTCCTAGCTTGGGTGGAATTGAACTGCACTGAATATAAAATTTAGGTCTCAAGCCAAGCACTGGCCATCAAAGGCCATCCAGTGCTATATAATGCAAATTAATCGATCATATCCGTACAATCACACCATTTGGTATAATTTTACCCTATAAAACCAATACTAACTTGGGTGTAGAGGGGATTTGGGCACTGCTCATACGTATGTATGTATGGTGAGTCTCTAGGGCATTGTCAATGTCCCTTGTCTCTGCCATTCGTGAGCGGCCTTTAAACACAGCCAAGGTGACGTTTGTGCTATCAAGACTATCCCACTTGAGCGCTCTTGAATGAAAATAGAAAACTCATTACGAAATTCAGAAAATAAAAGTGTAAGAGCTAACAAATAGAAAGTTAAACCGAAGTAAAAGGAAAAAGGGAAAAAAATAGCCCCATGAATGTGGATTTCCTCATTTTGAAACTTGGAGTCGTTTCTGCCGCATAATTCCGAATCCTTGGAGGAGCCATTTGTTGGGTGAGGGACGCATCGGCCAAACTTCTCTCTCGTCTTCCAAAGTCTCTAAAATATAAGCGCCATAAGAAAGGGGACACTCACAGACTCTACATCTTTCGACAATCATAAGTCACGAATTTCTCAGAAATCATTATTAACAATGGAAGATATTTCCAGTGATAGGGAGACGGATTGCTCTGGTTAACGTGGGAAAAATGTTTCTTCGTAAGTGTTCCAATAATGTTTCTACACTCCCTCACCCATATATATATATATATATATATATATATATATATATATATATATATATATATATATATATATATATATATATATATATATATATATATATATATATATATATATATATACACACACAACAGCATCATCAACAGCAACGGCAGCAAACTCCCCCCCCCCAAAAAAAAATAGTCTTTTCCCGTCACCAACAAGACAAAGATCTTAGACTAGTATTTACTCATGTCTGGGGTATGACCAATTTTCATCACCACGCTGGCTACTGCGGATTGGTGATGTGGGAGACTTAAGTCTGAGAGCTCACAGCAAACCAATCTAGTATGGGTGGCCCTGACAAGTGTAACTTTGCTAATCATGGCGATACACATGTGAAAATAACCCCACTCAGAGAGTATATATATATATATATATATATATATATATATATATATATATATATATATATATATATATATATATATATATATAATGTACAGATCAATTTAATTATCAATTCATAAAAGACTTTTTAAGAGAAAGCTGAAGAAAACATAGCTGTATTTTAAAATTTTTCATTATAAGGAAGTAAAATTAGCAAAAAAAAAAAAAAAAAAAAAAAAAAAAAAAGAGAAAAACAGTAAAAAATATTTACCATAAAGATCTTTTATCACATATTACGGAGAAAGATTTTCTTTCATAATGTTACTTTTCCTTAGTGTTCGGATATCACCTAACACCCCCCCCCCCCCCGAAGATTATATCCTCATTTGATTGATCTAAGAAAATTCATACCTTAGCTGTGATACAAATCATATCGTTACACTTGTTTATGTTTATCATTATTTTCTATGTAATACAAGGATTGATAAAAACTTTTATTACCTATCTTTTATTGATACATTGTCCAAGAATAATGAGTTCACTCATAATCTCCGAAAACATGCTGTCGTATGTATGTATGTATTTACTTCCGAAATGACAGTTTGCCCTCATGAGCGAGTAAAATCCTTAATGATTGTTTGTCTTCAAAATGATTTCACGAAGTCATTGCGAGCATAATTACGCTGAATATTTATTGCATGTAATACTGAGCTTCGAGTTGATACAAAATAGACATTTCAATCAATTTATCATTATTCAGAAAATGAATTGGGAATTTTCACCTCCCAGATAAACTGACCAGATTTATTGGCAGATGAATTTGCCACAAATAAAGCTAGTGATTTGAACTGACCTATGATCGATAAGACTCTGTGATATATAGCAAATCTATTCCTATGTAATTTCTATCTGATTCATAATGCAGTTTAGTAATGTTTCTTAAGACTGAAAGAAATGGCGGACAGTTAACGGGAGAAAATCAGTATCTAAAATATCGTTCAGAATTTGACTGTTATCTATCAAATATCCGAGATATTGTCTCATCTTTGTTTGTTAAAGCAGATTAACAATTCTCCTTACCTCTCTCTCTCTCTCTCTCTCTCTCTCTCTCTCTCTCTCTCTCTCTTTCTCTCTCTCTCTCTCTCTCTCTCTCTCTCTCTCTCTCTCTCTCTCTCTCTCTCTCTCTCTCTCCTTCTTATTCTTTTTCTTCATAAAGTTACAAACTGATATTATATTACAAATTCACCTATCTCTCCTCTTCCGTATAAAGTTGTAAAATCCTATTATACTTCACTAACCTCTCTCTCTCTCTCTCTCTCTCTCTCTCTCTCTCTCTCTCTCTCTCTCTCTCTCTCTCTCTGGAACGCACGCCCATACACACACGCACACAGAACCCCACAGCCAGCCAGAGGAAGCTCGTCTCATACGCGTATAAGATTCAAATGGTCCCGTCATGCAGTAAATCTCATCCTTTGCTTCTCATTAGGCAAGATTCCTCCGGACTTAGGAGGAGATCTGGTATATATACGGCTTCTACTCGAAGTCATTCGGCTTTTAATCTCTTCTAGATGGATCATGTGGGGATGGAGGACACCCCCCCCCCTCCCACCTCCTAAACAGCCCTACTGGTTGAGCAGACAATTAGAATCTAATTACTCTGAAAATCTCTCTTAAATTCAAGTCCTTTCAGACTTCAACGAACTTGGAAGGTGTCGTTCCATTTCTCCTTCCCAAATTTGGACTTTTCCCCTTTCAAGGTCTACCTTCCATACAATTGGATGTACAGTGAAAACGGAGGGGGGTGGAGAAACATACAATTGTATGGAAGGTAAACCTTAAAAGGGGAAAACTCCAAAGGAAGGAGAAATGGAACGACACCTTCCAAGTTCGTTGGAGTCTGAAAGGACTTGAATTTAAGGGAGATTTTCAGAGTAATCAGATTCTAATTGTCGGCTCTAGCAGTAGAGCTGTTGGCGTCTTGGGAGGGGGGGGGAGCGGGTCCTCCATCCCCACATGATCCATCTAGAAGAGATTAAAAGCCGAATGACTTCAAGTAGAAGCCGTATATATACCAGATCTCCTCCTAAGTCCGGAGTAATCTTGCCTAATGAGAAACAGAGGATGAGATATACTGCATGACGGAATCATTTGAATCTTATACGCGTATGAGACGAGCTTTCTCTGGCTGGCTGTGGGGTTCTGTGTGCGTGTTCAGGTGTGCGTTGAGCAGAGAGAGAGAGAGAGAGATTAGTGAAGTATAAGATGATTTTACAACTGTATACAGAAGAAGGAAAGAGATTGGTGAATTTTTAATATATGATTTAGTAATCTTATGAAGAAGAATAAGAAGAAGGAGAGAGAGAGAGAGAGAGAGAGAGAGAGAGAGAGAGAGAGAGAGAGAGAGAGAGAGAGAGAGAGAGAGAGAGGAAAGAAGTAATTGGTGATCAGCTTTTAACAAACTAAGATGAGAATTTCTTGGATATTTGTTATATAACAGTCAAATTATGAGCGATGTTTTAAATACTGATTTTCTCCTGCTAACTGTCCGCCATTTCTTTCAGTCTAAGACATTACTAAACTGCATTATGGATTGGGAGTTGTCAGGACCAAGTCAAATTTTTAATGCAGTTTAGTATCGTTATATGGACTGAAAGAAATGGATGGAGAATGCTAGCCAGAAACATCGACCCCACATAAAAGTGGGAAAAGATACAGACACAGAAGATATATATATATATATATATATATATATATATATATATATATATATATATATATATATATATATATATATGCCTGTGTGTGTGCATTCATATTTATATACTTTGAATATTGTGTTTATGCAGTTTTAAGGTGGCTTAAGAATGGCAGAGACAAACCCCAGTGACAATGCCTTAGGGACTGACCATATATACAAATGATCAGGGCCCAAGGTCTTATTCCACCCATGCTAGGAATAAGAAGGGCCACAGAATAGCAGCTGATGACTCGGCATGTAGGCCTATAAGCTTTCCCAAAATACCTCATCCTTATCTCACAAGGATGGTCAGCTTGCAAAGGCTAAAAGAAACTAACGAGCTAATTAGCAGAATCACAGGCTACCCTCCGCCTAAATTGGCTACATTTCGATTGTATTAGCCAATCAGAGGATACACTTCATTTGCTTTGACCAATCAGAGGATGCACTTTAAATGATTCAACCAATCAGGAGCAGGGATGGTACTATAGAGTCCTTTCAATACACGTCATCAAACTTCCGGTCCGCCATCTTGGAGGGCAAACAAAGACGCGTTCAGTGAGTAGCTATGGTTGAACTCTTGAATATTTAGCCATTTCATCACATTCACATTCACACAATGCCCAGTTTTTGCGCTATTGCTGGCTGTGGGAATCGAGGACGAAGAGATGACAAGAGTTTCTACCGCAAACCGGCAGTTATTCAGAATCAGGACAAAGATACAGAGGAATTATCCAAGTGCAGACGTGACTTGTGGTTGACCAGAATATCACGGGCTGATCTACGTGAATCCTCACTACCCTAGGCACGTATTTGTTCTGATCATTTCATATCCGGTCAGTCTCGGCTAGGCCCTAAAAGTATCATTATTCCTGTGTAAACATGCTATATCCGATCGCATATGTGACTTGACAAGTATCATCGTCAGTTCAGTGTGTAGTGTGGTGGGGGAGGGGCATCTCAATTTTTAAACATCAAAGGGGCATCTCAGATTTTCAAAACAAAAATTAAAAGCACCCATATTGGCTATATTAACAAAGGCTATTTACCTAGGTCTCTATTTCGTCAAGGTGCTCATGCCTATATATAATTAAGTGTATATTTATATTTATCTTAATTTGTGTATTAAATTGTGCAGACATACAGGCCTATGTGATGAATAAACATTGATTATAAATAATAATATCTGAAAGCTGGTTTAACCCGAAGGGGTCTTCAGCTTATATATGAAACATTGAAAAAATAATTAAACTTGCGCATTTAATTGCAAGGAGGCAAAACGATCATCCAAGAGCATTACAATAGAGTTTGTCCATCATGTGTTTATATTTATATAAGAAATTATAGCATTTGTAACCAAACACAAACACAATGTTTAGGCATGAACTGATAAAGATTTGACATTATAATGCAAAACTTTTACATACATTTTGACAATCAAAAATTATAAAACACAAGGTTAGGCTAAATTATCAATATTAGCTTTATAATTATAAACACTCTCTTCATTGGCCCAGTGTTTATCTAATTTTGGACTTAAAAGCATTAAAGGGAAAAACAACGAATTCTGGAAGCAGATTATTCAATGGAAATGTATGCCCACTCATGTTTTGGGTTGGCCGACAGTACCAAGTAGTTCACCATATCAGTGTATGAAATACTGGGAAAATCCTCAATATTTTGACTGAATGAATTCTGCATCTGGTATGGATCTAGGCCATCAATTAGATCGAGTTTCTGCTTGTAAAAACGCTTATCATCACCCGACAATTGTTTGACAAAGTCGCTCTCATTGTCCATATTCGCTGTAGCAGCTGCCATGTTTTCGCTTTGTATGCCCTCCAGCATGGCCGCCGGCGATTCCCAGTGACGTCATTGAAAGGACTCTATTATGATACTGGCTGCGGATATTTACTGTCAGCCAAAATAAAAATGCAGACTGTAATATATGACGAAGCACTGAAGACAGATATAAAAGTTCTCTCTCAACCTGGTGTAGCAGGAATTTTTCCCCCCTGACTGAAATTACCCCGGGAAAATTAGCCTAGGATCGATTTCCCCCGGGAAAAGCAGACCAGGCTGTTACTCACCCAAGGGGGAATTTAAGTCCCAAGATATCTCCCCCCCCCTCCCCCAGGCCATTTCGCACCCACCCTCCCCTACAGAGAAACTATTTTGATGAATTAAATAATCAATAGTAAGTTTGACAAAATATTAGGAATATATATATACAGTATATATATATATATATATATATATACATATATATATATATATATATATATATATATATATATATATATATATATATATATATATATATACAATGTTATGCAACGTTACCAACATTACGATGCCAATGCTAACGTTAGCAATGCTACAATTATATTAACATGTGTATTTTAAAGCCTTTTCCATATACCATTTACACAAAATATAAAAAGATACAAAAGGGTACAGAACCTAACAAACCCACCTAACCTAACCTAGAAGTTCCCAGGTCACATCCCCTAGCCGGGGGTAAGCCCCGGACCCCCTTCCCAGGTCACAAACTTGTACTGGCAAGAGGTAATGTTGAACTGCCATTCTAAAAACATTAAAGTTAAAGAAATTAATGACTTACTTTTATGACCAGGTGTAATGGTCTGTTTTCCCCCCATCCGAAATAATGGTCACCTCCACCAAGCAAAGGGGGAATCTTGGCCCAGAGGGGGGAATATTATCCTGGGACAAAGTTCCCCCGGGGGGGATATATATCCTGGGCCATATTTCCCCCGGGGAGAATCTCGGACGGGGGAAAAACAGACCATTACACTATTATCTTGATCCTCTCCTTTTCCCTATTCTCCCTATTCAAAGTAATCCAGGGAATAATAGCTAGCGCTCGTCTGTCGGCCAAAAGCTTCGTAGAGGGTTTGTTATAGCTGGTGTCATTATGTAGGCCTACATATAAGAAGGGATCTTGTATGCACAGAAAAAAGGGGGGATGGCATGACTTGGATTCATTTGAATTCTTGATCTTTTATTAAAATTAACGGAGTCCTAATATAATAGGCTTAAATTCAATTCAAAATTATCCTTTCCATGTGAATAGTTTTGTTTTTGCGTTTGTATGTCTAATTAAACACTTTGTGAAACTTCACTTGTAACCCAAACGAAAAGACAACAGTATATAGGTCTAGAGTGTTTTACTTCCCTGTTTTCAATTGTCTTTAAAACGATCTATTCCGATCCCTTTTGGACTTTGAGCAGCATCAAATATTGACTTTGGATACAAATGTTGATGTTTTGAATTGAGTTTTTGGAAGCAAAACTCCAGATTATTGTCTATAAATGATGTCTTTTGAACACTAATGTTCCTACTGTAAACTACAAAATATTTTGAATTGTTTACTTACAATGCTTTTTTTTATTAATTATTATTATTATTAAAAGGAGGATGCTATTAACACATAGACTCCAACAGGGAAAAATAGCCCAGTGAGGAAAGGAGATAAGGAACTAACTAAACTATATGACAACTGAAGGACAATTGAAATTAAATGTTTTAAAAACATTACCAACATTAAAACAAAAATAAAACAACTTAAACTATAAAAAGACTTATGCCATCCTGTTCAACATAAAAACATTTGCTGCAAGTTTGAACTTTTGAAGTTCTACCGATTCAACTTTTGTGGATAGTTAATGTGGCACTCTTCCTTATTTCTTCATCTTTGGCTTTGGTCTATAGGATTTTATCTTTTAATTGGCCTATTTAAATTGTCTATAAATATTTGAATCAGTTGGGATTTCCTCTGCTCCTTTCTCATTCCGAGCGAGTTGCACAGAAGAAAATTAGCCCCTCGATTTTAGGGACAAAAGGCTTATACAATTAGTTATCCCATATGTAAATATTTAAATCACCAATTAAATAATATATCATTTTCATAAATGTATAATTAACACAAATTTTGGAATAGAAGGCAAATTTTAAGAGTTTTTTAAATTAAAATTACATAAAGATTTCAAATATCGATATATTATGAAATTATTTTGATCAGTACTGTGCGAGCACGTTAAAGTTTACCGATTAATGTCTATTATATTGATTCTATTTTTGGTGTAAAACCAAATTACATTATTCATCATTGACAAATCTAATTGAAAAGTCTTAGCATTAGATTTCATACAACTGGGCGTACGCCCTCCACACAGCCTTTAATGTTATCTATGGGGTTGAAAGAACAGTCTTTACTGTCTCTCTCGATGAGTTTTAAGAGTAATTATTTCATCCAATTTCACCTGAAATCCGATGTGATGAAATTAGTTATCGCAATTTATTATGCTTTTCCAGCTATTTCCTTGGTTCAGAATCATGGCCCTCTCTACTTTGCAACATATCCAGTCTTCTTTCTCATTTTGTTCACGTTCCAAAAATGTTTTGTATCAATTAATTTACACAGGTCACAAACATCATCTTTGTATTTTTCCCGATATTTGCTTAAATTTATATATATATATATATGTATATATATATATATATATATATATATATATATATATATATATATATATATATATATATATATATGTATATATATTTATATATATAAATATATGTATTTATATATATCGATAAAAAACATAGATAGATAGATAGGCATCCATCCTAGACAAAAGCCAAAGGATTGGTGTCCCTGGACGGTGATGTCATTGATTTAGTAGGAGAGAATTATTGCTTTACATTTTAGTGTTGCCGGAGACAATAACAATATTTCAAAGGAGATAATTATTGCCTTCTGCAGTGCCATCTGTCTCACGGAGACTGTCCATCGGAAAGAGGAATTAATGGTCTCTATGTACCCGTCTTCCCGTCTGTCAGTTTCTGTCCAAAGCCATGTGTCATTAATTGTCAGGACTCGAGCGATGCGGGACTTGAATCTCTCGGTTCAATGCCACCGTTCAGCCTCCTTAAATAGGATGTTCAAGCACGCATACACACACACACACACAAGATATATGTAGGACTACATGCAAAAAAAAATATATGCAGACATATATACATACATACACACATACATATGTAATATATATATATATATATATATATATATATATATATATATATATTATATATATATACACACACACACACACACACACATATATATATATATATATATATATATATATATATATATATATATATATATATATAGGCTGTACACAGTCTATGTTCAAGCATATATAGTATCACCACCTCTGCCTATTGACACTATATATATATATATATATATATATATATATATATATATATATATATATATATATGTATATATATATATATATATATATATATATATAAGCTGTACACAGTCTATGTTCAAGCATATATAGCATTACCACCTCTGCCAATTGACACTTATATATATATATATAATATATATATTATATATATATATATATATATATATATATATATATATATATATATATATATATATATATATATTTCAATATTACTTGTAAGGGTTGGCACCAGAAGGGTAGAGCCTCTTTGGTTCTCAGCAAAACTTTCGGGGTGTGGTTGTTTGATACGCACAAGCCCATTTTATTGGATGTTCCGGTGTCTGGTAGTACAGGAGCGATCCCCAACCTACTAAACGTGTGCTAAGTGCTGTTTCATTCACCAATCGCCTTCTCATGAGAGGAATCAGTCATCCAATTTTCAATGTAGATTTATGCTACAAACAGAGTCGTCTACATAGTAAGTTGGCTAAGGCACCAGCCACCCGTTGGGATACTATCGATTGAGAGTTATTGCAGCTTTTGACTGGCTAGATGGTACTACATTGGATGCCTGTCTGGTTACGGCTTATTTTTTTCTTTCTTTTTACCTACATTTACGCTGAATAGTTTGGCCTATTTTTTACACCTACTCCTCTATCCTCACACCTGACAACACTAATATAACCGACAAACTCTTCTTCACTCAATGGGTTAACTATTGCACTCTAATTGCTCAGTGGCTACTTTCCACTTGGTAAGAGTAGAGGAGACTCTTTAGCTATGGCAAACAGCCCATCCATAGTCTTCCACTGTCTTGGGTTAGAGTTTTCTTGCATGAGAGTATACTCAGGAACACTATTCTATCTACTTCCTTTCCTAACTGGACTATACAATCCTGCTTTTATAAATAGGATTGTAGCTTAGCTAATAATAATAATAATAATAATAATAATAATAATAATAATAATAATAATAATAATAATAATAATAATAATAATATAAATAAAAATAATAATAATAATAATAATAATAATAATAACCAGGTACCCAATTTGAAACTTAAGTGAAGAAATTTTTTGGAATTAAAGAGACTCTCCACCTAAATTAATGCTTCAATCATGATTATTCAAAGAAAATATTCACCACAAATCCAGTCATGAAAATATTAGATCTCCCCGATGTATCCTTTGGCAAGCAAAGGCCTCAAGGGAGATCCTATGACCCTATACAATGTGTCTCCTTTATGGCGTTCCTTTACAGGATGACCCAGTTAAGACCACAAACGACTTCTTGCATTGAGTCTCTTCTAGCTCCAGAACCTTCCGTTCTTCTTCCCTTGAAGCGATGAGCGGTCTAAGGGTCTTAGGGCAAATCCGCTGAAATTTTATTGATATTTTATGAAGCTTTTAATTGTTGGGACACATTGTTAGTCTAGAGCAGAAAGAGAGAGAGAGAGAGAGAGAGAGAGAGAGAGAGAGAGAGAGAGAAGAGAGAGAGAGAGAGAGAGAGAGAGAGAGATTTTTTTCCTATCCCAGTTGCTCTGAATATGAATTTGGCAAAGATTAGATTACGAACGTCCAACTGATCGATATAGATAAATGAATTCTCTCTCTCTCTCTCTCTCTCTCTCTCTCTCTCTCTCTCTCTCTCTCTCTCTCTCTCTCTCTCTCTCTCTCTCTCTCTCTCTCACCTAGGTTGAAACCATCATGATACTTTTGTTAAAATATACATGGACGTCGACACGTTCTTATATACACGACCCGTCAAAAATGACAGCTAAGTATTTAGATAGATATGCACAAACATCACTCCTTCTCAAAAGGGTATGACTACTCCCTCTCTTACCTATCCGAGGGATAATGAGAGCTGGGCATGACCGGATATATTATATATATATATATATATATATATATATATATATATATATATATATATATATATATATATATATATATATATATATGTATATATATATGCATATATATATATATATATATATATATATATATGTATATATATATATATGCATATATATATATATATATATATATATATATATATATATATATATATATATATATATATATATATAAGTGTAAAATCCAAAGGAAACAGGAAAAGAAAAGACCAGGTACCAAGCGCTTTCGCGTATCACGTACACTTCTTCGGGGTTTCCTATGGATTTTATACTTTTATGTCTGTCACGTAAAGTTTTGTGACTCATAAGTAATATATATATATATATATATATATATATAATATATATATATTATATATAATATATATATATATATATATATATAAATATATATATATATATATATAATGTGTGTGTATGATATAGTATGTATGTATATATTTATATATAATTAAAGACTTACTCTTTATCATATAGGGGAGATGCATCTATATCTACTAAGCTATATATTTTATAAAAGGTACCTCCTAGGATTGACTTGTAATTCTTAAATGCCAAGCTATCCATGAAACTCCAAGTAACCACAAAATAAAAGCTATCTGGAGTTAATTACAGTAAAGCAAAACTGAAAACTATTACTATAGACACAACCTCCTCCTTAACGTATATCAATTTAGATATTGCAAATGAAAATGGATTTTTATTTTGACCAAAGATTTGTTTCACATGAATTAAAAGGGACCACTGTGTCCATTTTACTATTATTATTATTATTATTATTATTACTAGCCAAGCTACAAGCCTAGATGGAAAAGCAAGACGCTAAAGTCCAAGGGCTCCAAAGGGAAAAATAGCCCAGTGAGGACTTGAGGCGAATAAATCAATGTATTTGTAGAGCAGTCTTTTCTAAATTGGATAAGATCCTTCTGATTTCCTCCAAATACATTTGCATACATTTTCAGATGGACTTATACCCCGATTCAAATATCAACCAAGGGTAAAATCTGATAATTTAATAACAACGATTGTCCGATAAGTTTCATTATCTAAAATGTATAATAGAAACTGCCATAAAAAATCAGCTTACCATAGCTAAAGAGTCTCTTCTACCCTTACAAAGAGGAAAGAAGCCACTGACAATTACAGTGCAGTAGTTAACTCCTTGAGCAATGGAGAATTATAGGGTAATATCGGTATTCTCAGGTGTTTGAGGATGAAAGAGAATGTGGAAAGAATAGCCACGAGTTTGATCGGGACTTGAACCCCAGTCTGGCAATCAGCAATCAGGGACGTTACCACATAAGCCACCACAACCACAAATATACAAGCAAAGCAGGACAGGAATCCTCCAGTGAACTCATTTAGTTAAAAGAAGGCGTGGCATCATGGAAGCTGATAAGCAGACGGTGTGATGGGAAAGGTAATAGAAAAGGATAGAAATCCTTACCTGGAGATTACTTGAAAGATGCCCCCCCCCCTCAAGGGGATCACTTCTACCTCTACGGTGCCTCCCAGCCCCCTCACCCATTGACACTTTAGTATTACTTAATCTAGTTACTAAAAGCGATGGTGTTTCGGATCTGACCTCGAAATTGGTTGAAAGCAAAAGATTGAGTTGGAATTGTGAAAAGGATATAGAATAACCCAATTCAAACCAAAGTTAACGGACAGGAAGCGTTCGTTAATGATATAGCTTTGTTTCATAATGAGAATGCAATAAAAAAACATTTTTAATTCGAAGAAGAGTTGACTGACAGGGATCTTTTTAAATACCATACGCATTTCAGTAATACATACATACATATATGTGTATATGTGTATATATATATATATATATATATATATATATATATATATATATATATATATATAATGATAATATATATATATATTATATTTATATGTATATATGTGTGTATATATATATGCATATCTATGTGTATATATATATATATATATATATATATATATATATTATATATATATATATATATATATATAGGCTATATATCTATATATATATATATATATATATATATATATATATATATATATATATATATATATATATATATATATACCGCTAGAGTACGCTGATGACGCTATCCTTGTTAGCAGAACACCATATGATTTACAAAGTTCTATTAACGGAATGAATGACATATCACAGAAGGTTGATCTCAAGATAAATAGTAGACAGAGATCATGAGAAAAGGAGTATGCAATTGAAGATGAAATATCAATGGAAGGAGAAAGAATTAATGAGGTACCATCATGTAAATACTTTAAATATTTAGAGGCTATGGTCTCTAATGTAGGGTCTTTAGAATTGGAGTTAAATGAAAGATTGAAAAAGGCAAATCAGACATTTGGCTAGGTTAAGTAAAATTAGGAAATCAAATCACCTGAAATTACATATAAAGAAAGGCTAAATATATTAGTTTAGTGAGATAGGCATGAGTTATGATATGACTATCAAACAATATCCGACAGATTTTATAGTTTTGAGGAAAAAAAAAACTATCTGAAGAACATTGGTAGTTAAGTGGCAGAGCAGGACTAGAAATGAAACTATAAGAGGAATTATTAAAGTGCCAAATGCGGATGAAATCATAGTAAAGGGTGGATGGAGAGACTAGTTCACCAAACATTTAATTAAATGAGCTCAACAAGGTTCTGGTAGAGTTAGATGACCCAGGCATACATGGCTGAGGACTATCAAGTACAAAGTAGATGATGAATGGAGAAATGTTAATTTAAAAGCTCAAGATAGAGACGACTGGTGAAATCAAACCGAGGCCATTAGCAACAATAGACGTAGGAGGTGATTATATATATATATATATATATATATATATATATATATATATATATATATATATATATATATATATATATATATATATATATATATATATCCTTTCTGAGTGGGGATACCTTAACTTGGTGAAACAGTTTGTGTATTTCCATGATCAAGCAAATCTATACTAATATGTAGGTTCGCTACTAGCGATCAGAATTGAGTCTCCCACCAAGCATGAAGATGAAAATAACTAAACCCCAGACAGTCCTAAGGTATGGACAAGAAACGGCAGCAAGTAAATATATATATATATATATATATATATATATATATATATATATATATATATATATATATATATATATAATATATATATATATATATATATATATATATATATATATATATATATATATATATATATATATATATATATATCACATTTACGTATAAACATCTTCAAACAATTGTAGTTAAATAGATAAAGAGATGTTCAAGTTCAGTTGGCTCCCAGAGAAATAATTTCCCTTGGCAATACTTCCATAGGAAGGACAGACTCTCTCTCTCTCTCTCTCTCTCTCTCTCTCTCCTCTCTCTCTCTCTCTCTCTCTCTCTCTCTCTCTCTCTCTCTCTCTCTCTCTCTCTCTCCATTAAATTAATTCACGGCATTGGCATAGAATATTTGATTCATTAAAAGCAGATTGAGCACTTTTATAATGATAATTTCAAGGTAAGACCTGACACAAATTGAATATCCAATTACATTATAATTAGAAATTAACAGTAGGAGAAAAGTGAACAGACCCACATCTGCCTTTGATTCAGATGTAATCTCAAATGAAATATAGCTACGATCTCGGAGAGAATTAGAGGGACTCTCAGTAGAGAGCATGCCTCCGCCACAGCCAAGCAGTCTTATTTTACTCTTAACTCCATATCGTACTTGTACCTCGACAAGTTTCGTTGAAATTGGTTCATTGCTTTTTGTGTAATGTTTTTCTCAAACAAAAAATAAACTAACAAAATATTTACCATTTACTTAACATAACCATTATTTCCAAAACTACCGCTGCGTACTTTTACTTTGATGTACATTATCTAAATGTTACAGATTCATTCTTGGGTCATACACAACATGACTTCCAAGTTTGGTCAAAATCAGAACGGTAGTTTTTGTGTAAAGTTGTCCACAAACAAATAAATAAACAACGGCAAGGGTGAATACATACACTTCGCAAAATCTTCGATGTTCGCAAGAATAATACAAGAGGAGGAGAAATAAAAAGTTTGGACAAAAAACACCTCCGGTAAGGTGACGTCATCAATGACATAGAGGAAAAAAATGGTAGACATTAAAAGAGACAGCTGAACGGGATTAATCTATCAATAAAATGAAATTTCTGAAAAGAAAGACATGATTACTAAAGAAAAAATCCATAGCGCTGTGATCATCTATATGCCCTTGATCAAGGAAGAGGTCGTTTGAGCATTAACTCAAAAAAAAAGGACTAAAAATATGCGTATAGAACGTACAAGAAACACAAGAAGCTTACCATGTTTCTTAATGAAAGAGTAAGACATAAGGTAAGATAGAGGGAGAGTTTGCGTTCAAGCAGCTTGGAAGAAGCAATAAGGACCAGTCAATCTCCGAGAAGCATGAGAAGTCTGAGAGTCTATAGTGGCATGGAATGCCCCAGAGAGAGTTTTGACCAGATTAATTTCAAGTCTTTGTGAAGGGTTTTGGGGATGAAGAAAAGAGCTACAAGACCAACCAGGGCATGAAACAATGGTTGTGTTTGGTAATGTTAATGCAATGAGAGAAACAATGATCGTACTTGGTGATATTAATGCAACGAGAAACAATGGTAGTGCTTGGTGATGTTAATGCCATGAGAGAAACAATGGTTGCGCTTGGTGATTTTAATGCAATTAGAGAAACAATGATCGAACTTGGAGATTTTCATGCAATCAGAGAAACAATGATCGTACTTGGTGATACTAATGCAATGAGAAACAATGGTTGTGCTTGGTGATGCTAATGCAATGAGAGAAACAATAGTTGTGCTTGGTGATTTTAATGCAATTAGAGAAACAATGATCGAACTTGGTGATTTTCATGCAATCAGAGAAACAATTATCGTACTTAGTGATACTAATGCAATGAGAAACAAGGGTTGTGCATGGTGATGTTAATGCAATGAGAGAAACAATAGTTGTGCTTGGTGATTTTAATGCAATTAGAGAAACAATGACCGTATTTGGTGATATTAATGAAACTAGAAACAATGGTTGCACTTGGTGATGTTAATGCAATGAGAGAAACAATAGTTGTGCTTGGTGATTTTAATGCAATCTGAGAAACAATGATCGTACTTGGTGATATTAATGCAACGAGAAACAATGGTTGTGCTTGGTGATGTTAATGCAATGAGAGAAACAATGGCTGCACTTGGTGATTTTAATGCAATGAGAGGAACAATGATCGTACTTGGTGATATTAATGCAATGAGAAACAAGGGTTGTGCTTGGTGATGTTAATGCAATGAGAGAAACAATAGTTGTGCTTGGTGATTTTAATGCAATTAGAGAAACAATGATCGAACTTGGTGATTTTCATGCAATCAGAGAAACAATGATCGTACTTGGTGATACTAATGCAATGAGAAACAAGGGTTGTGCATGGTGATGTTAATGCAATGAGAGAAACAATAGTTGTGCTTGGTGATTTTAATGCAATTAGAGAAACAATGATCGAACTTGGTGATGTTCATGCAATCAGAGAAACAATGATCGTACTTGGTGATACTAATGCAATGAGAAACAATGGTTGTGCTTGGTGATGCTAATGCAATGAGAGAAACAATAGTTGTGCTTGGTGATTTTAATGCAATTAGAGAAACAATGATCGTATTTGGTGATATTAAAGCAACAAGAAACTATGGTTGTGCTTGGTGATATTATTGTAATGAGAGAAACAATGGTTGTGCTCGGTGATTTTAATGCAATTAGAGAAACAATGATTGTACTTGGTGATATTAATGCAACGAGAAACAATGGTTGTACTTGGTGATGTTAATGTAACGAAAGTTGATATAAAAAGTCAGAAATGGATTTGTTTAATTAGGTTAAACGGAGGTGGGGGGGGGGGGCAATCAGAGCTCAATTTGTAAATGGGGGAAAACTCCGAAGTTGCAGTATGAATGGAAAAGTCAAAAGGCTGGACAGCAAAATGTAGGAAAACAAGCAAGTACAGAGGTATAGCAGAAAATTGGGTGCCACTAGGGGTTGAAGGGATGCTGCAAAGACCGAGAAGTAAGGCCTACAGCACACCAGCATACAAAGAGATGGATTTGCTGGCAGGTATGGAGTTCAATGATGTTAAAATGTACTGGAAATAAGACTTATTTCTGGAATAGTAATGGTTTCCAGCGAAAAATGTTCAAGGAGAAGAAATGTTTACTAGATGTCATGTTAATACAAGTTATGTGGAAGAAAGGACTGACACATTTCATGATAAGGATTAGCTGTAGTTTTTTTTATCTTTCATTTCATGAAGTGAATATTATGGTATTTGTCGTGCAAGCTACATTTAGGATTGAGTTTTTATTTGTCATACGCCACATATGGTTTAAGTTGAGTATTAGCATGACTCCTCCTACGCCCCTTGACGCAAAAGGCCTCGGTTAAGTGTCACCAGTCGTCTCTATCTTGATCTTTCAAATCAATGCTTCTCCATTCATCATCTACTTCACGCTTCATAGTCATCAGCCATGTAGGCCTGGGTTTTCCAAATTTCCTAATTACATATTATATTTTTGTTATATTTCTCCAGAGTTACTATGAATAGAAGTATTTTTCAGAAAACGTAAACACGGGCCCTAAAAGACTAATCTGTTGTAGGGGTGTTCCCCTCGATCGAGAAACCAAAATAATGGGCAAAATAAAACTAAAAACAGCGAGTGAGTCATTTCCCTCGCCCTGTATGTACACATTTGATTCAAAACGTCATGTCAATAAAAATATGTTTGTTAGCAATTTTTTATTTTAGGACTTTAGTGTCTAATTCTTTTGGGTGTATTTCATTTCGCTTTGAACTTAAAGGCTTTGATATTTTTATTTGAAGGTCGAGTGAAGATTGTTATTCAAGAATTATAACTTTTCTTTCTTTGGTTTTTACTTTTCAAGTTAGAATAAATCCCCCAGGAAAGCTTTCACAGATTACGATAATGGTTGTGGTGGCCTTATTGGTAACGTCTCTGCCTCGTGATCGTCAGGCGGGGATTCGAGACCTGCTCAAACTCGTTAGTTTTTTTGATCGCTGCAACCTCAACATCATTGTAACCTATGGATGGGGGGTTTAGGGGAGTCTCTAGGTCTACCTGCTGAGTCATCAGCAGCCATTGTCTAGCCCTCCTTGGTCCTAGCTTGGGTGAAGAAGGCGTTTAGGCGCTGATATGTATATATGGTCAGTTTCTAGGGTATTTTCCTGCTTGACAGGACAGTGTCAGTGTCCCTTGCTTCTACCATTCATGAGCGGCCTTTAAACCTATAATTGTCCTCTTCATCGAAATAATAATAATAATAATAATAATAATAATAATAATCATAATAATAATAATAGCCTAAGGAGTCCTTGTGAGATCCACTCCGTCTTCAGAGATATTCCACCGCCTAGAATAAGGCAGAAGAAGACGAACGGGGCGGAGCAGCTAACCGTGGAAATTTATCTGGACGATTCGACCTTTTTCTAAGACAAATGGCCACAGACAAGAAACGCCTTTGTCCGAGAAACAGATCATCCTAAATCTTCCACTCTCGAATGCACTCGGGGACTTGGAGACGGAATGCAAAGATCTCTCCTCTTCTTCTTCTTCTTCTTCTTCTCTCTTCAAGTGGCAGCTGTTTTTGCCTGTGAATGGTGGATTGATATCTTGGTTACAACCAGTCAGTGACTGTTCTCTTTCTTACAACGTTAAAATCTTCGGACGATATTTTTTCGAGGCTTTACAAAGCCTTTGGTACAGATATTTATTGGGAGCTTTTTAAGACATCGTGAATCCATTACTAGGTGCAGTGCTAGTTTAGATATATAGATAGATAAGTAGATAGATAGATAGATAGATATTTAGGTAGATAGAGATAAATATATAGATAGGTATAGACAGATAGATAAATAGATAGATACATAGATAGATACATAGATAGGTTTATAAATAGATAGATAGGTATATAAATAGATATAGGTAGATAGATAGATAGATATATAGATAGTTAGATATGTAGATAGACCGATAGATAAATAGATAGATAGGTAGATAAATAAATAAATAGATAGGTAGATAGATAGATAGATAGATAGTTAGATAGATAGACCTTCTTTACTCTTGCATTTAATAATAATAGTATTAAAAGTGAAATTCTAGTTACGAAACTGAGCTTGTCTATTATTTTATTATAAACTTTCTTCAAACTTTTGTTTCTTCCTTTTCTTACTAATCCAAAAATTCTTTTTCAAGCGATTAGTTTAGTGCTAGTCTTAAGTATCTTACTAACGAGTCTTCATTTAATCACCATCTCCTCCTACGCTTATTGACGCAAAGAGCCTCGGTTACTTTTCGCCAGTCGTCTCTATCTTGAGCTTTCAATTCATTACTTATCAATTCACCTTCTCCTACTTCACGCTTTATAGTCCTCAGCCATGTAGGCCTGGGTCTTCCAACTCTTCTAGTGCCTTGTGGAGCCCTGTAGCATACGAAGAATATGCCCAAACCGTCATCATATATGCTGTCTATAAATAGCTCTCCTTAAAGTTTATTCTTCATTCAAAGTAACGTGTTTATTTCCATCTTGTTAATTCCAATATCAGCTATTTCTGTCTTTATTCGAATCTGACTGAAATAACTGAATTCAGTTTGAGCTTAGAATTCTTAATAATGAAAACATAATATCGTTCAGGGATATTTACTTCTTCATAATGAGATATTTGAAATATTTTATATCATTTGTTTATTACTTTTCATATAGTCTATTTCCTTATTTCCTTTCCTCAATAGCCTATTTTTCCCTATAGGAGCCCTTTGGCTTATATCATACTGATTTTCCAACTAGGGTTGTGGCTTGGCTAATAATAATAATAATAATAATAATAATAATAATAATAATAATAATAATAATAATAATAATAGCTGACCTCATGACAGCCCAGGGAATGTTCACATATAAAGGAGAAAGAAAGGCCGATGTTGACAATTATCCATAATAAAAAATTTACTTGAGCATTTATAAGTAAATGATTTCCTAAAAATTTTTAAGATAAAAGAAATCTTTTATTATATACGAAAGTTTATAGCTTTAAAGGGTTACAATACGAAAAGTTTCCATAGTTGTCAGCAATATTTAGATCTTGTAAAAAAAGTTTTATCAGTACTCAACGTAATTTCAAGTAAATACCAATGATATCATTTAGATAGATCCTCTTTATTTTTGGTGATTGAAACACCAGTAAACCTCAGATCGATTTATTGATGATAATAAAGTTGGTTAATTGTAAAGGGTAAATTATATAGGTAAGCAAGTCTCTGGTCGACTAGTAATCATAACAATAATAGTAGTCCTAATATACCACTGAAGCAAATGGTATGACAAATGATTGACATAAATCATGAATTTCATTGAAGTTAGTATGAAGGGAAAGTTATGATTAGCATTCAATACATAAACAGATGACAAACTTGGTAAAAGTCTCTTCTACCCGTAGCAAGAGCTGCTTATCATAGCGAGAGATTCTCTTCTAACCTTACCAAGAGGAAAGTAGCCACTGAACAATTAGAGAGCAGTAGGTAACCCCTTGGGTGGAGAAGAATTGTTGGGTAATCTCAGTGTTATCAGGTGTATGAGGGCAGAGGAGAATCTGTAAAGAACAGGTCAACCTATTCGGTGTATGTGTAGGTAAAGGAAAAGTGAACCATAACCAGAGAGAAGGATTCAATGTGGTACTGCCTGGCCAGTCAAAGGACCCTATAACTCTCTAGTGGTAGTATCTCAACGGGTGGCTGGTGCCCTGGCCATCCTACTACTACTACTTATCAATATTATTATTATTATTATTATTATTATTATTATTATTATTATTATTATTATTTTTATTATTATTATTATTATAAAGGCGTTATTACATGACAGTAATAAATTATGATGAAATTAATCCATTACAGAGGAAAATAAAAAAGAAATCAACGGGAAACGAGAATCAAATGTTGCAGGTTAACAAAAAAATAGATAATTTCTCCCACCCAGACAGATCTCGCTTGGCGTAAATGTAATAATGTTAACGTTAATGTAAGTCCTCCAGGCAACACTAAAATGTAAAGCAATAATTCCATCCTACTAAATCAATGACATCACCGTCCAGGGACTCCAATCCTTTGGCTTTTATCTCAGATTGATGCTTATCTATCTATCGATATGTATATATATATGTATATAGTGTATATATGTATGTATATATTATATGTGTGAATATATATACATATGTATGTAAATATATATATATATATATATATATATATATATATATATATATATACACACACACACATACACACACACACACACACACATATATATATATATATATATATATATATATATAATATATATATATATATATATATATATATATATATATATATATATATATATATATATATATATATATATATATATATATATATATATATATATATATATATATATACAGAATATATCCCACAAGGAGTTAATGCCATAATGCGCCCGACACGGTACACTGCAGGTATTTCCACAGGGAAATATTGTTGCTGTCGTCTTTGTTGTAACTGAAATAACAACGACACCTTAAGAAAATTTTCCAGGATCTCCAAAAATCTTCAAAAGACATTACCGTAGACTTAGCGTGGAGTTATGAATGACTCCAAAACAGAACCTTCTCATTGCAGTTCTGAACGGCTCGGCCGCGAACTAAAATGCCTTCTGAAGACCTCAACTCCATTTTTTTTTCAAATGAAGGTTGCAACATCTCTCATGACCTGTATATAGATATACAAGTTTACGCAGTGAACTTTCTTATGTTGTTAGTGGATATTTTGCGAACACCACTGGGAGGAGCATTTCACTTAACTCACAGAGTTACAACTACAAGACCAAAATGGAGGCTACTAGGAACACCTTCTTCTACATATGGGTTTGGTAGTTACCGAGCCTTGACGATCATAAAGCACGTGCCTTGAAGGATCCTTTGCTTTGGCTTTTGCGATGATGCCTTATAATTGGAGACTAATGAAAAAAAAAACTACGAGGCTTTGTATTGGCGCAAAGACGGATTGAGGGAAATGAGGACGGAGGCAAAATGATTCAACTGAGCGGCATTGGTAAATATACTGTGTTGCTCGTCGTTTACTTTGGCATGATGGCGTGTATGCAGAGAAATCGATGGCATTCTTGTATATAACCATCGCTCTGATGGGTCAAGACATGACTGCCATTGATTTCTCTGAGGAATATGACGAACTGAAGACACACGGCAATGAAATTTCTCTCGAAATCTCAAAGGAACCTGACGAACTAAGGAAAACACTAGAAAAATAAATGAGACAGAAGGGAACAGCGAAGAAAAACCTTTAACCGAAAAGGTCAAGCAGTTTCTAATGCTAGAATGAAAGGTAGCTAAAAGCATTGTTCAATTAGCTTTTAATGTTAGAGGTAAGGCACTTAAAATAGATGTCAAAGAACCTCTAATGCCAGAAATATGGTACCCTGAATTAGAGGCCAAAGAACCTTCAATTCTAGAAGAATGGCACATAGAAATAAAGGTCACAGAATTCCTAATGATAGAAGTACATCAACTCGAAATGAGGGGTCAAAGAACACCTAATGCAGGAAGTATATCACCTTGAAATAAGAGGTCAAAGAACCCCTAATGCTATGAATATTACACCCCCGATTTGAGAGGTAAAAAAATAACCCTAATGCTATAAGTATGTCACATAAAAATAGAGGTCAAAGAACGCCACAGGCTAGAAATATGGCACCCCAAAATAGAGGTCACAAAACCCCTAATGCTAGATGTAGGGCACATAGAAATTAGAGGTCAAAGAACGTGTAATACTATAGGTATGGTACCTCAAAATAAGATGTCAAAGAACCCCTAATGCTAGAAGTATGGTACCTCAAAAGAGAGGTCAAAGAACCTCAAATGCTAGAAGTATGACACCTTGAAATAAGAGGCCAAAGAACCTCTAATGCTAGAAGTATGACGCCTCAAAATAAGAGGTCAAAGAAACTCTAATGCTAGAAGTATGACACCTCGAAATAAGAGGTCAAACAACCTTTAATGCTAGAAGGAAGGCACCTTGAAATAAGAAATCTAAGAACCTCTAATGCTGGAAATATGGCACCTCGAAATAAGAGGTCTAAGAACCCCTAATGCCAGAAGTAAGGCACATAGAAATAGAGATAAATTTTAGAAGTATGGCACATAGAAATAGAGGTAAAAACAAACATTAATGATAGAAGTGTGGCACCTCGAGATAAGAGGTCAAAGAACCACTAATACTAGAAGTATGACACTTCTAAATAGAGGTCAAAGAACCCCTAATGCTAGAAGCATGGCACATATAAATAGGGGCAAAGAACCCCTAAGGATAGATGTACGGCACCTCGAAATAAGAGGTCAAAGAACCTCTAATGCTAGAAGTTTGGCAACTCGAAATTAGAGGGCAAAAAACCTCTAATGCTAATAGTACGGTACTTCGAAATAAGAAGTCAAAGAACACTTAAGGCTAGAAGTGTGGCACCTAGAAATAAGAGGTAAAAGAACCCCTAAGAGTCTAAGTAATGGTGTTATTAAAAGTTTTAATAGATCTTGTTTCAGTTCAGAAAACAGATTTCTATCAATAAACTTAGGACTATCACTAATCTAATCACCTGAAAATAAATATATACATATATACATACGATCAGCACCTGAACCGCTTCTCCACCCAGTCGTGGACCAAGGAGGGCCAGGCAATGGATACCGATGACTCAGCAGGTAGACCTATAGGCTCCCCTAAACCCACCATCCTTAGCTCACAAGGAGTGCAAGGTTGCACCGACCAAAGGAACTAAGGAGTTTGAGCGCGATTCGAATCCCTGCCTGGCGATCACGAGACAAAGACGTTACCAATGAGGTGAAAACTAAAGAAAGAAAAGTTACAATTCGACCTTGAAATCAAAATATCAAAGCCTTTAAGCACAAATCGAAATAAAATATACCCAGTAATATTAGAGACTAAAGTCATGAAAGAAAAACATTGCAAGGTAGTAGGTTGGTCAGGGCACCAGCCACCCATTGAGATACTACCAATAGAGAGTTATGGTCTCCTTTGACTGGCCAGACAGTACTACATTGGATCCTTCTCTGGTTGCGGTTCACTTTTCCTTTACCTACACATACACCAAATAGCCTGGCCTATTCTTTACACATTATCCTCTGTCCACATAAATCTGACAACACTGAGATTAACAAACAAAACTTCCTCATCCAAGGGGTTAACTACTGCACTCTAATTGTTCAGTGGCTACTTTCCTCTTGGTACGGGTAGAAGAGAACCTTTAGCTATGGTAAGCAGCTCTTCTAGGAGAAGGATACTTTAAAATTGAATCATCGTTCTCTAGTCTTGGGTAGTGCCATAGCGTTTGTGCTATGGGCTTCCATTTTCTAGGGTAGTGCCATAGCCTCTGTACCATGGTCTGCCACTGTTTTGGGTTAGAGATCTCTTGCTTGAGGGTACACTCGACCACACTATTCTACCTAATTTCTCTTCTTGTTTTGTTCAAGTTTTTATAATTCCTATAGGAAATACTTATTTCAATATTTTTAATGCTCATAAAATATTTCATTTGCCTTATCATTAAAATAAGGTACATTTACATTGGAAGGGAAATGTGAAATTTAAGCCATACGTGTAGTAAGAAAAATAATTACCCTTTTCTCTATAGGGCCTACACACACAGACACACACACACACACACACACACATATATATATATATATATATATATATATATATATATATATATATATATATATATATATATATATATGGGTGTGTATGTGTGTGTGTGTGGAAATCACGAAATACACACACACACACAAACATATATATATATATATATATATATATATATATATATATATATATATATATATATATATATATATATATATAATACATACGTTAAAACCCCGACAGGACAATGAAATGGTGGGAAGCGCTTCGACAGCCTTCGGAAACAGTTTAGTTTGCCCTGAAAGTATTGTTTTGCGTTTTCTAAATGGCGTATAGTCATACCCCATTCTCTATCTTCAATTAAAGGCTAACTACTGCAGTTTAGTTGTTATTACTAGAAACTAAATCAAACAATGAAAGATATTTGAGAATATACTGTACATGCTTGCACCGTAGTTTTAAGAGAGCATGTGAAATGACTTATTTACATCATATAAAAGGATATTTGTTTTAAATGCTATGCTCACGAATTTGTGGAGCTTACAGACTTATTAGCAAAGGCTTAAAACTTGACCTTAAAACTAATAAATTACAGTATTGCTGAAAATAAGTACAAGATGATGCAAAAATAAGTCATTTCATCTAGATGGCTTCAAAACTACTCTAATTTTAATAAAAAAAATGAAGAATTTCGATAAAGAATAATAATAAGGAAGAAACAAAATAACAATATGGAGAAAAGCAACAACAACAAGGACGAAACAATAAAAAAAAACCTCTGAGAAAAATTGTTGAACCAATGGTATATAGATACAAGTCTTGTATGAGTTGCATATTTACTATGCAAAAGATATAAATTAAATACTATATAAAATACGGATAGATACAGAAAGAGGAAGAGGCTTGTACAATAAGATTTGCAATCGAAGACGTATCAGTTGGGTGGCAAAGTAAGAACTTCAGAAAGTTAAGTAGACCCAAAGGAATAGATTCTAGACATATTCTGATGTT
>NC_090741.1:33580781-33585781 GCF_036898095.1 Palaemon carinicauda | reverse complement strand
AGGTTTATATGAATGTTCAAGTCCCCTAAATTAACCAAGCAAATGATTGATCGCATGGCATATGATTGATCGCATGATTAATTGTAATATAGATAACAAAATTACTAAATAACTCAGTCAGACCATTATCATTTGTATCAGGTTATGTTAATATTAATCTCTAATTCTGGTAGATTAACCAGTCACATGATTGATAGCATGGCACATGATTGATTGCATGATCGATCGTAAGATTGATGACAAAAGTACTATATAACTCAGTCAGACCATTATTATTTGTATCAGGTTGGGTTTATATGAATATTTAAGTGCCTTAGATTAACCAAGCACATGATTGATCGCATGGCACATGATTGATCGAATGATCAATTGTAAGATTGATGACAAATTATTAAATAACTCAGTCAGACTATCATGTTTTTTCATCAAGTTAGGTTTATAAGAATATTTAAGTCTCTTAGATTAACCAAGCATATGATTGATCGCATGATTGATCGTAAGATTGATGACAAAAGTAATAAATAACTCTGGCAGCTCATTATTATTTGCATTCGGTTAAGTTAATATGAATGTTTAGGTCCCCTAGATTATCCGAGCACATGATTGATCGAATGGCACATGACTGAATACATGATCGGGTATTATTACAGTTTCAACCCTTATGGGAAATCTATTATATTAATATTTTTCCCGAGTAAAGCACGTGATAACAAAACACTTCTTCTTGATACATTAATGTCGCTAATGCATACTTACAGAGAAAAAAAATATTTCAGGTATTGAAGGTCTTGACTTTTTCTAAGTTTAGTGTATAGCTCTTGTTAGTTTGTATATCAGTTTTCCTCTTACTTGGCTCCTCCCCATTGCGTAATGTGACAATATTTGCTTGAATGCGCATTTCCTCCTCCCACTAATGTCGCTCCTCCAATCAAAATACTACTGGGATCTTTTCAAGAGTTATTATTGGCTTCCTGCTAGTAATGTCGCTCTTCCGATGAAATTAGAGTTTTTTTTTTCAAGAGTTATCGTTGGCTATTTTTTTCCCTTATAATTTGTTTTTGTCTATGGCAATGTTCACGCTTAATTAAATTATCATTCATTCCTGGCCATATTGTTAAGAAATTTTTTGTAGAAACTATCGTAAGGAAAGCCTTACGGAAATATTAGACGATTCATTTTGTCTCTCATTCTTATCCCAAGGATCTGTTTTTCGTGCAATATACCATTGTATCCGATAGTATTTTGTTTTTTTTTCCTATTTCATTGTGAGAGAAACGCCTGATTGTCGTTTGTTTTCGATTTTGAAACCTGCGGGTCTCTGTGCGTTCAGCACTCTCGTTACTTAACTGTCATGGATCCTCCGGTGCAGATGTGCAATATATGTCGCTATTCGTATTTTGAGGTGATCGCTCGATTTCATGGAAGTTAAAATGGTACTCCAGAGGTTGTGAATGGGTTTCTTAGAGAGCATTCAGTATTACCCATAAGTGTTAAGAGTGCTAAATGTGATTCACCTGTACTTTTCCGTGAGGATAGGCATTAGGTAGGTCTAGGGTCTGAGACCGGGGTCGTTCTAGGTTATGTTAGGGGGGTTTGTTAGGTTAGCTGGTTTAGTTTAGGGGTAGGTCATGGGTCTGTGACCGGGGTCCTTCTAAGTTAGGTTAGGGGGGTTTGTTAGGTTAGCTGGTTTAGTTTAGGGGTAGGTCTAGGGTCTGTGACCGGGGTCGTTCTAGGTTAGGTTAGGGGGGTTTGTTAGGTTAGCTGGTTTAGATTAGGGGTAGGTTTAGGTAGGTCTAGGGTCTGAGACCGGGGAAGTTCTAGGTTAGGTTAGGGGGGTTTGTTAGGTTAGCTGGTTTAGCTTAGGGGTAGGTCTAGGGTCTGTGACCGGGGGCCTTCTAGGTTAGGTTAGGAGGGTTTGTTAGGTTAGCTGGTTTAGTTTAGGGATAGGTTTAGGGTTTGTGATGAAAGATTAAGGTCTGTGGTATACATAACTGCTTTCAGGATTTGTTTTCTAACATGAACCATTTTTATTGAAAACATCATTTGACGCCCCCCCCCACCCAAAACCCCGGTTCCCACTTGGTGTTCCCCATAATTGTTGGGATGAAGTAGGGTCTTTCTGCATTACAACATAATATGAAACAAAAACAATAAAAACACGGTTACAAACACTAATTTTTCTGGAAAAACTCGTTGTTTTAACTCCAATTACATAGTAAATCTCTAAAATCGGATGGAGTGCGGTAAAAATAAACGTTAATTCCGTTGGACTACACTATTTCTGATGCAACAGATATATTTTTATTCCAGTTTCCCCATAATGGTTAAAACTGTAATTTTAATCATGATCGATTGTAAGATTGATGACAAAAGGGTAAATTTTTACTATGACTTACCAGGGCCTAGGGGCCAGAAAATATGTTTTACCAGTAGATTTTGATGTGTTTAGCACGAATTTCACCTTCATTTTTGGCGGAAATCACCCGTTTTTATCCCACACCCCAAATGGTGTGTGACAAAAACTGTGTATTTTCGACAAATATGAAGGTGAAATTCCTGCAAAACACATCAAAATCAACTAGAAAAACATATTTTCTTGCCATTGATAACTAAAGAAACCAACCTAACCTGACCTAACCTAACCTAACCTAACCTGACCTATCCTAACCTAACCTGTCACTGCCCCTAACCTAGGCGGTCACTGCCCCTAACCTAGGCGGTCACTGCCCCTAACCTAGGCGGTCACTGCCCCTAACCTAGGCGGTCACTGCCCCTAACCTAAGCGGTCACTGTGCCTAACCTAGCTCGTCACAGGAAAAAATTATGTATTTACCTTATGAGTCTGAATCAGAGTCCAATACTGGGTTATCTGCTTCAGGTTGTTCAGCAATGGGTCGTGCACGGTCACCATGTGGTCTGTAAAGCTGACCAACTTGCAGCCAAAAATGATGGTAACACTGATCGTGATTGTAACGTGAAATAAATAAATATCTGGCCAAATATTGTTCCAGATATTCAGATCGATTCCCCGGTCGTTTGGACCACTCCTTGACGTCTCTCCAAAGTCTTTCAATGTTTTGCGTGTGCACACTTGGGTCTGTCCCTTGGACAAACTCCTCACTATGGTTTATCACTTTGTGGGTATATCCCTCATTTCCTACATTTCGATACGCTGCCCAACCATCACTAATTACAATAGAGCCTGGCAAGATATACTTTTTAATTAATGGGATAAGGGTCTCAGCACTTCTGTCTTGCCCTTCGTGATGTAACGGAATGATAAATTTTTTTTTGGACACACGCTCAATTCCTCCAAACAACCACACTTGATTTAATTGTCTACCACGATTATATTTTCTACGTACAATTAGTGTTTCGTCAATTTCCACGACGATGTCTTGACCACCCACCGGGGATTGTTCTGAAAACCACTTTTCGGTTACTTCCGAACAAAAGCTTCGCCAATCCACACTTGTTCTGCTCGACCAATGTAAACAGTCTATGATGGTAGAGTGATCCCAATGTTTGCTTAAAAAATGATTCACAAAAAGAGCCACTTCCCAAGGTTTCACATGTGCATTATCTAAGAATGTACCCTTGAACAAAGAAACGGTGTATGTACACTGAACACTAGCTTTTTTCTTGGGAGCTTTCCTACGACGTCGACAGAAAAACAGGTGCGTATTACTATTATAACTGCAAAGAATATCACAATGGGGGCACTTCACTGCCACAGGTAAAGCACCGTGTCCTTGTAAAAAAATTATGATTTCACTGTTTTTCGAATAAAAGGTATTGATACACTTAAAATAGTCAAGACTACAGCCCGCACAACTGACTTCGATGGTTGCCATCGCAAACTAAAATTTGAACTGTAACGAATGTGCAGAAGATTAATGCGCGCCATACCGGAAATGTGTGTGTCTCGCACCCAAAATGCCTCCAAAAAGGGGAATAAACTAAAAAAAATTAATATAACGTTTTTCTAGGTGCTTCAACGTAAACTAGTACAGAGAAATACGCTAACCCATTTTGGTACAACAAAATATTAAGTAAAATGTTTAAAATACATGCATACAAACATGAAAAACGAGAAGAGAAAAATAAAATGCCTGAGAGGATGCACGAAAAAAATGCTTTTCAACCGCTAACGCTTGTGTCTCGGACCAAAAATGCCTTAGAAAGGGGGGGGGAAACCACAATAACGTTTTTCTAAGTGATTTAACGTAAACTAAATAACAAAATAACAAAATATTAATTACAATATGTAAAAGACATGCATACAAATGAAACAAATAAAAAAAATTGGCTGAGGAAAATATTAGTATATATTGGACTACTTACTTATGGGTATGCGAGGGTGCAAAGAGGCTCAGATGACAATATTTGCTGTGGAGTCAACATGTCGAATGACTTGTCCATTTTTTAACAAATATTAAAAATAAGATATTGAATAACTCGTTAATTATGCATTTCCGCCGAAAAGTGCATAGAAGAAAAAGTGACTGAAATGTGTAGCTGATGTTGTTTGTAATGGCAAATATCGCCTATGGCCTGGTAAGTGCTTGTAAAAATTTACCGACAAAAGTACTGTATAACTCAGTCAGGCCATTATTACTTGCGTCAGGTTAGGTTAATATGAAACTAAGTCCGTAGAAAGTCCAATTATGATATCATAATAGATGAACAACAATTCTAAAGTTGACAAAAAGTACTGTACTGCTGACACTAATTACATACATTATGAAGACAAAAACAAGAAAATGATATTGATAATGATAAAATAAATTGATAATGTTAAAACTAACAGACAAAGAACCAAGAGTAAGAGTAATAATAATAATGATAATAAAGCATGCAAAGGAAGAGTGGTCACACTTACATTCAGCCGCGAAGTTTAGAAGAGCTGGTAAAAGTTTTATATGCGCTGACCAGAGAAGCTTCTTCTTGACAATATACTCCATCCTATGCGTTAGCGCAAACCCTTTCCTACAAACTTC
>NC_090741.1:33548281-33558281 GCF_036898095.1 Palaemon carinicauda | reverse complement strand
TTTACTGTCCTCACTAGGCTATTTTCGCTGATGGAGACCTTGGGGTAATAGTATCTTGCTTTTCCAACTAAGATTGTAACTTAACTTATAATAATAATAATAATAATAATAATAATAATAACATCAAGTCACACTATTCTGCTTCCTTATTCCCTGTCCTCACTGGGCTATTTTCACTGTTGGAGACCTTGGGGTAATAGCATCTTGCTTTTCCAACTAAGATTGTAACTTGACTTATAATAATAATAATAATAATAATAATAATAATAATAATAATAATATCAAGTCACACTATTCTGCTTCCTTATTTACTGTCCTCACTGGGCTATTTTCACTGTTGGAGACCTTGGGGTAATAGCATCTTACTTTTCCAACTAAGATTGTAACTTAACTTATAATAATAATAATAATAATAATAATAATAATAATAATAATAACAATAATAATAATAATCCGTGGGATAACAACAATGAAATCTTTAATCAAGTTTGTCAGTTATATCAGATTACAGGGGATCCTAGAAATAGGATCTTGACTTTACGCCTGACTTGAAAGGCATCACCATTCCATGCCTTCTAAAGCTTTCATCTCTGGACTAAGGAAATTAGAAACACCAGCTAAAGAAGTTGCTCGATATATTAGACAGGCTCTGGTAATTATATGTGAAAGCATGCAAGCTGTGCTGTCTCTGTAAGAGGTAAACAATTACAATGAACTTTCTGAAGCAGATTACAGCACTTTGCATCTACTACGCTTCTGGTAGTGTTCCCACAATCATAGTGTTGTGGAGATAGCCACGAGGAACCTGGGACCTGAACGCTTCGCTTATTACTTCTGTCATAAGGAACGATTGATTGATTGATTGATTTTGAAGTTCTCTGGCATTCTGACATCGAAGGTCATTGGCATCGCATAAGGAACGAAAGACCTCCAGGCCTCTGTTCAGAAGAGTTAATGGCCAGTGACCATTTTGGAGCCAGGTACGACCTAATTTCTTCTTGCTAACTTGTGGAAAAGTACAGATAACTTAGGAGCTAAGAAATCAGCAGTTTATAAAAAAAAAAGGGGAAATGCCATTAGGGTCTGCTAATATTTCTAATCCTCAGAGCCTTAGTTTGTACATCAGACCCTTGAAAGTTCAAGGGGTCGAGTTGAGTACCATTTCTTAAGAATATTTACTGAAACATACATAACCTTATCTATCTGTCTTTCTTTATAAATGTATCTATTGTTACAGTCTCTCTCTCTCTCTCTCTCTCTCTCTCTCTCTCTCTCTCTCTCTCTCTCTCTCTCTCTCTCTCTCTCTCACCACAATATCCTCCCAAATCCTCATAATGGAGTTGGAGCAAAAGCCGTTAGGCGAGAGGACGCCCGTTGGTTCTTCAACTTGAAGCATCGAGACGGATGACAGATGCATTGGGAAGTGAAGGCAAATTGGATTAGAGGTAATCTTAAGAGACCCAGTGAAGGAAGGCCCATCAAGGACGACACGCTATTAAAAGTTTGCGGAATGAACTCTCATTGCCGGAACACTTGGCTAAGTTTAACGTCGACATCAAGTGCCAAAGGAAATTTAGTCATGGGAGCGTGAGGAGACACGGAGCCGCTGAATCGACCTCAGGTCACGTGCTAGGAAAGGATTTTTCATAGCAAGTGATGTCAAGTGATTTCGTTTCTCTGTTATGTGGTTTAGTAAACATGCTGAAAAAAAAACCTTTTTCAACATTTTTATCGGCGACTAAAAAAAAACTGTTGTTCTTTCTCACTAAATTTCTTTGATTATATTCACATTTTAGCATTACCATTTAGAAACGAATAAACAGGATCCTATCTAATTAATATTTTCTTAATTGTCAAATAAACCTGAATGAATGTTCATCTTTAATAGCATTCAAATTAGGTACAGAATGTGGTCTGCATTGATCTCAGACCCGATTCCATTTGGAGCGGCACCTTTCCTTAAGACAAATATGTGGTCTCGATGCTCCAACATTTTATCTGTGGTGTTCCTGCATTTCCTATCCACGCTGTATTTTTCTTTCTCCAAGGGTGCAAAAGGATTTATACCGGCCTTCAAAACTAGCCTCGTTTATACAACGTAAAGCTTAGGATGTAAAGCTTACTTGCGCCCTCAGAAGTTCCATATTTGAAGACAACATTGGTCCCTGAATCCAGTTCATCTAGAAGCGCTTCACTTTCCACAACAGCTTGAAGTATCTTG
Organism: Palaemon carinicauda; assembly: GCF_036898095.1. NCBI lineage: Eukaryota > Metazoa > Arthropoda > Malacostraca > Decapoda > Palaemonidae > Palaemon > Palaemon carinicauda. Next base: position 33,556,060 of record NC_090741.1, on the reverse strand, counting down.
TATCCAGCATTCAGTCCTCATTGAAGTATTCTCTGCCCTTCCATCCAGGTTATCCATGCCTTGCCATTTCTAAATACAGTACTTGGGCATGTTACTCTACGTTTATAATGGATAGACGAAAAGAGAATATAGTATGAACAAACTGTCCTCTAGGTAATTTTCAGAGTAACAGGAACAGTGCATTTAAGTTTCTCCACTTATAATTTGGTGTCGACAAGTGTTTCAAATCTCTTCCTGGCCCTTTTTCAAAGACTAAATTGAGTTGTGGCATTACACCTTAATAGAAAGGTTATGGTGGTGAAAATTTGAAACAAAAATATTTAGAAATTTAAATTGAGAAGAATTGATAAAGGAAAACTTTACATTCTTTAAAACAAAGTGAAAGTTTAAAATCAATTTTTAAATGCATAAATACAGCTCTTCTTAACCAGAAAATGATGTCCTTATTGTTAGATGTGACGACGTGCTGCTGACGAAACTTGTAAACATGCCTTGTGACCTTGCCCTTTGACATTCCTTGCTGGTAATCTTCGCTTACGCCTGAGAAACCTATCTTGTGGTTGTGGTAGACTACTGGAACCCTCCCTGCTTGGTGATCTGCTGGACTGGGGTTTCAGTTCCGCTCAAGCGCCATAGTTTCTTATAGGGTCTGCAACCTCACCATCCTTGTGAGCTAAGGATGGTGGGGTTGGGGGAGCTCATAGATCTACCAGCTGAGTCATCAGCAGCCATTGCATGGTCCTCCTTGGTCCTAGCTTGGGTGGAATTGAACTGCACTGAATATAAAATTTAGGTCTCAAGCCAAGCACTGGCCATCAAAGGCCATCCAGTGCTATATAATGCAAATTAATCGATCATATCCGTACAATCACACCATTTGGTATAATTTTACCCTATAAAACCAATACTAACTTGGGTGTAGAGGGGATTTGAGCACTGCTCACATGTATGTATGTATGTATGGTGAGTTTCTAGGGCATTGTCATGTCCCTTGTCTCTGCCATTCGTGAGCGGCCTTTAAACACAGCCAAGGTGACGTTTGTGCGATCAAAAAAAATCCCGCATGAGCGCTCGTGAATAAGAATAGAAAACCCATAACGAAATTAAGAAAATAAAAGAGTCAGAGCAAACCAAAATAAGTAAGTCAAAATAAGTAAAAGGAAAAAAAAAGCCCCATGAATGTGGATTTCCTCACTTTGAAACTTGGAGTCGTTTCTGCCGCATAATTCACGAATCCTTGGAGGAGCCATTTGTTGGGGTGAGGGACGCATCGGCCAAACTTCTCTGTCGTCTTCCAAAGTCTCTAAAATATAAGCGCCATAAGGAAGGGGGACACTCACAGTCTATACATCTTTCGACAATCATAAGTCACGAATTTATCTGAAATCATTATCAACGATGGAAGATTTTTACCAGTGATAAAGGAGACAGATTGTTCAGGTTAACGTGGAAAAATGTTTCTTCGTAGTGTCCTAATAATGATTCTACACCCCCTCACCCGCATACACACACACACACACACACACACACACACACACACACATATATATATATATATATATATATATATATATATATATATATATATATATATATATATATATACAACAGTAACAACAACAATTACAGTCTTTTCTAGTCACCAGCAGGGCAAAGATCTCAGATAAGTATTTAATCTGGGCATGACCAATTTTCATCACCACGCTGGCTACTGCGGATTGGTAATGTGGGAGACAAGTCTGATCGCTCACAGCAAACCAATCTATTATGGGTGGCCCTGAAAAGTGCAGCTTTGCTACTCATGGCGATGCACATGTGAAGGTATCTCCATAACTATATTTTATAATCTTTCAATATAACGAAATAAATTTAACAAAGACTTCAAAAAAATACGAAAAAAAAAACAGTTAAAAAAAATATGATAAAAAAATCTTTTATCATCAAATTAGTTAGTTTTGCTCAGTGTTCGGATATCCCCTAACCCTCCCCACCCGTCCCAGATTATATCCTCATTTGATTGATCTAAGAAAATCTATACCTTAGCTATGATGCAAATCATATCGTTACAGTTGTTTATGTTTATCATTATTTTCTATGTAATACAAGGATTGATGCCAACTTGTATTACGTATGTTTTATTAATACATTAATAATCTCCGAAAACTTCATGACGTATACATTTATTTACTTCCGAAATGATAGTTTACCCTCATGAGCGAATAAAATCCTTAATGATTGTTTGTCTTCAAAATGATTTCACGTAGTCATTGCCAGCATAATTACGCTGAATATTTATTGCATGTAATACTGAGCTTCAAGTTGATACAAAATAAACATTTCAATCAATTTATCATTTTGCCGAATATGAATTGAGAATTTTCACCCACAGATAAACTGACCAGATTTATTGGCAGATGAATTTGCCACAAATAAAGCAAGTCATTTGAACTGACTTACGATTGATGAGAGTCTGTGATATATTGCAAATATATTCCTATATAATTTCCATCTGATTCATTGTCCATCACCGGACTATCGAGTACCACCATCCGAAGACAGAATTCAAAACTTGACTTAGTTCTGACAACTCCCAATCCATAATGCAGTTTATTAACGTTTCCTTACCCCACCCCCTCTCTCTCTCTCTCTCTCTCTCTCTCTCTCTCTCTCTCTCTCTCTCTCTCTCTCTCTCTCTCTCTCTCTTTTCACCATTCAGTTACAAAATCATATTAGCCTATATTACAAATTCACCAATCTCTCTCCTTCTTCTGCATATAGTTGTAAAATCATATTATAATTCACCAATCTCTCTCTCTCTCTCTCTCTCTCTCTCTCTCTCTCTCTCTCTCTCTCTCTCTCTCTCTCCTTCTATTGCATACAGTTGTAAAATAATTTTATACTTCACTAATCTCTCTCTCTCTCTCTCTCTCTCTCTCTCTCTCTCTCTCTCTCTCTCTCTCTCTCTCTCTCTCTCTCTCTCTCTCTTCTTCTTCTTTTTCTTATTATTCTTCTTCTTCATAGGTTACAAAATCATATTAAATTAAAAATTCACCAATATTTCTCCTTCTGCATACAATTGTAAAATCATATTATAATTCACCAATCTCTCTCTCTCTCTCTCTCTCTCTCTCTCTCTCTCTCTCTCTCTCTCTCTCTCTCTCTCTCTCTCTTTGCATGAAGTTATAAAATTATATTATACTTAACAAATATCTCTCTCTCTCTCTCTCTCTCTCTCTCTCTCTCTCTCTCTCTCTCTCTCTCTCACATACAGTTGTAAAATCATATTATACTGAACCAATCTATCTCTCTCTCTCTCTCTCTCTCTCTCTCTCTCTCTCTCTCTCTCTCTCTCTCTCTCTCTCTCTCTCTCTCTCTTGCAAACATGTTCATGATGTTATTTTCATTGTGCTGACGGTAAATATCAACAGGGGATATCACTGAAGTTGAATCTAATTGGCAGAATCACAGGCTACCCTCATCCTTCATTGGCTAGGTTTCAATCAGAGGATACACTTCAAATGATTCAACAAATCACGAGCAGGGATGAAGCTCTTATGATATCGGCTGCGGATATTTACTGCCGAAGTAAAAATGCAGATTGTAATATGACTAAATATTAGAAGTTCATTCTCAACCCGGATATTTTTAGCATTCCAGAAAGCTCTGTATCAATATAGCACAAGAACAAATGAACAAAAGATATCAGCGTCAGACTCTTTCATGCAAATTGGTGAAATTATTATAACTTTTCAGCAATCCAATCTATATATTTGGCGGATACGTAGCCCGAGAGTTTGAGATATTTTCGGACATAAATATTGTCAGGATAACTGCGGAAAAAGGATGGGAAAGGGGCCATTATTATGGTGGCTGGTGTGAATTATTGAAGTCTCTACCCTAAAATTCAAGATTTTCTTCCTGGGATATGATGTGAAGTAGTATTGCAATACATTGCTAATTTACTTTCAATGTGTATACTGATATGCAAATAAGCGCACACACGCATACTCATATATATCATCATCATCACCTCCTACGACTATTGACGCTTCAATATATATATATATATATATATATATATATATATATATATATATATATATATATATATATATTATATATATATATATATATATATATATATTTATATATATATATATATATATATATATATATTTATATATATATATTATATATATATACAGTATATATATGTATATACAGTATATACATACATATATATATCTATATATATATATATATATATATATATATATATATATATATATATATATATACATTTATTTATACGGTTTATATATATATATATATGAGCATATATATACATATATATATATATATTTATATATATAAATATACATATATATGTATATATATGTATATGTATGTATATATAAGTATATATGTATATATATGTGTAGATATATATATTTGTATTTATGTTTATATAAATATATATATATATATATATCTATATATATATATAGATAGATAGATATACACACATATATATAGATATATACATATATATATTTATATATTTATATATATAGATATATATACACATATATATATATATATATATATATATATATATATGTATATATATATATATTTGTATATATATATGTGTATATATCTATATATATATATATATATATATATATATATATATATATATATATATATATATATATATATATATGTATATATAGATACATACATATATATATATATATATATATATATACATATATATATATATATATATATATATATATATATATATATACATATATATATATATATATATAAAGACTAAAGGAATTAATCTTCATTAAAAATAAAATCTATACTAAAAACTCACAAAACTAAAAGATTCTAAATTACTAGTTTCAGCAACCAACTACCCCAAAATTGGATGTCTCCCAAACTTCAATTTGGTGACCAACCCCTCTCTTTGCGACGCCACTGCCATCAAATCCAACAGCTAAAATTGCAAGCAAACAAATATATTCAGCAATGGACTTTGCCTTCCAACTCAGATAGCAACAAGTAAAGAATATTAAAAGCTATATTTAATTATGATTATGACTTCACTCGAATCATTAAAACCCATGGAAGCCAGATGGAACAATGCTAATCCTTATATTTTTCCCTCCTTAGCATTGTAAGGCTGCCTACACACGGAGCGTTTTTTCGACGACCGTCTTTTATGACGATCGTCAAAAACGACGATCAGTTTTAGCTAACTGTGCTAGCAGACGGTGTCCTACACACGAGGCGTCAAGAAGACGACCGTCATTTTGACGCTGAAGCGTCGGGCGTCATCCTGCTAAAGTTCAGTCGTTATTTGCACTGCTCTGCAAGTGGCAGGTGTGTATTTGCTACAGATGGAGCGTCTCGTTGTGATTTTGTACTCGTTCGTTTTTGTTATCATAGGACTTATGATTGTAGGTGACTCAGCAGTTCATCAAACGAATCTTTGGACATTCGGAAATAGTTGAAAAACTTATTTTCATCATTTCTAAGTTCAGCAAATAAATTGGGGAAATATCTGGTTTTAACAGCTAGCAATGGGTGTATCCACATTCTCCTCTTCTTTCTCTTGTAGAGTGTTCTGTATGCTGAGTATGCAATCAAAACATCCTCAATTTCCTCATCCATTGCGACAAATAACACAGTCTTTTTTCCTCGACTGCTGTCGCTGCACTGCGAACTGAACCACAAAACAACGCCCCGTGTGTAGGTAGTGGCAGTTTTTACGACGATCGTTGTAAAAGACGGTCGTCGAAAAAATGCTCCGTGTGTAGGCAGCCTAAATGTTACGGACCCCTTTGTATAAGAGAAGAAAATTAGCGTAGTCTAGTATTCTCTACAAAGATAAGGAAAATAGTCTTCATTTATGGTACAGATATGAATTTATAGTGTTCAGACACCAAAAATAAAGACAGATAAGTTTTTGGACGAATACCCATACCAAGGTTAAGACATGCTAACTACTCATAAAAAAAAGTTTTTTATTTCTCAATATTATGAACAACTATGGAAAATTCTCATATTGAAACCATTTAAAATGATAATGTTCTATGCAGAGTGAATATATATTATTTAATCTTCAAATAATAATGAAACTTTGTTCGCAAAATGCCCGAATATTTTTTTATGGGATAATATGTCACTATCCTCTTCACGCAATGACTGAAGGTACCAAGAGTCTGGACTGTCATTAGACCAACAATGTCACCCATGAAGAAGTAAACATCCCTAAATATTATTCTGTTTCATTGTAAAGAATTCTGAGGCCGATCTGTATTTCAGTTCCGTTATTCCGATCTAATATGAATAAAGCCTTAACAAAGTTATATAAATGATATAATTATTATAATTTCTTTGCCTGTTTTCGTTTCATCTCTTTCCCAAAAGTTTTTCTCCATTCCAAGTAACGTGTCCAGATTCTTCTCTTATGTCCAATATCAATTATTTCTGTCGTTATTCGAATGTGACTGAAATAACTGAATTCAGTTCGAACTTAGAATTAGTACAATGAAAACATAATATCGTTTATAAATGAAAACTTCTTTATAATGAGATAGCTGGCATTAAGACAACCCAGGCTCTTGCTACAGGCAATGTTCACATAGGAAGGAGAAATGTGATGTTGGAAATTATCCCATAATCAAAAAGAAATATTTAATCATTCATGAATTTTTTTTAATCTATTATTTATATAAATTTATAGATGGAAATATATTTTTACATATATACAAAAATTAATAGGTTTAGATGGTTATAATATGAAAAATTTCCATACTTGTTAGCAATATTTAGATTCAGTAAACTAGTTTTTATCAGTACTCGGCGTAATCCTGGATCAAGTATTTGTTCTTATTTTACACTATCAGAAACCAGATCGACTTATCATAGATACTAAATATGAGTAATTGTAAAGAATAATTCCTATTAGTAAATGTCTCTGTCAACATTGATTATAACATTATTCCTTGTTTCCTTTACTCAATGGGCTATTTTCCCCTGGAGGAGCCCTTGGGCTTATAGCATCCATTTTCCAACTAGGGTTGTAGCTTAGATAATAATGAAAGCGTTGTATGGAGCCAATGTAAAACATTGACGGTAGTTTACAGCAGGAACATTAGGATTAAAAGTCTCCTCATTAAAAACTATAATCTCGATTTTGGATCCAAAACCTCAATTCAAAATAATATTTGTATACATAATCAATATTTAATTATACTTTTAGTCAATAGGCCTTGGAAGAGATCGCTAGTTCAATCTTATACTTTTATAAAGAAATGAAAACACTGTAGACCTTTATTTTCCTAAGGGCTAAAAGTGAAGTTTCACCAAGTGTTTAATTAGACAGACAAACGCACAAAAAAATCTTTTCAGATGAAAAGGATAATCTTGAATGGAAGTTGAAGCTTATGATATTAGAACTTCACTTATGTTAAAAATCCATAGAATTCAGGTGAAGCTGAAGTCATGCCAATCCTTCTTCTCTGTTTACACAAGAGCGTTTTTATATGTAGGCCTATTCAGTCACCAGCTATAACAAACACTCCAAGAAGATTTTGACCGATAGACGAGTGATAGCTATTATTCCCTGGAGGACTTTAGATAAAGAGGATAAAAAGGGAAAAGGTAAAAGATAAAGATAACGAAAAGGGAAAATCTGGACAACCTTCGATACCCGGAAAGACAGAGAGGGATTTCAATTCGGAGTCAGTCCTCTTGAGC
>NC_090741.1:33540781-33543281 GCF_036898095.1 Palaemon carinicauda | reverse complement strand
AATGAGAATGGACATTAAGAGTAACAGATTGGGTCCCTAGAGATTATAAAAGAAGCCGGGGAAGGAAAAGAAGACTGACATGAATTGGCATAAAAAGACCATAAACAGACGCAAAGTGAAAGGACAAGTATGAGGCCGTTGTTCTGTAGTGGACTAGTCACGGCTGATGACACACACACACACACACACACACACATATATAAATATATATATATATATATATATATATATATATATATATATATATATATATATATATATATATATATATATGTAAGAATAATAATAACATTGGAAAAATCATGTGCAAATTACATCATGATAGATTAATATTTAAAAGGAATTCTTCAGAATAAGTACTCGAGACATGGGTTTTCCGAGACACATTTGTGTGTGTGTGTGTGTGTGTTTGTTTTGAACAGCTCTGATTTCAATTCGTACCGGAAATAGATTGTTCTAAATCCCAAACCTGAAAGGAATTCTATTGAACCCTTCTGTTATTTCAATGAGTTTTGCTATAAATCTCAATTGTCCTTCGCCCGAGGTCGATCGCCATGTGCGCTGCAGGACTTACTTAATAACAAAAGTAAAATATAATAGTAATAATTGTATTTATCTATCCAGTCTCAAATTTTCCTTCAAACTGCAAAGCCGAGAGCTGAACATCTTCAGAACTTTCTGATTCAAATTCAAAAATCAAGTCACGTAGTTTATCATTATTATTATTATTATTATTATTATTATTATTATTATTATTATTATTATTATTATTATTATGGTGATGATAATGATGAGTTACTAGGGCCTTTTGAAATGTGAGAAGAGGAGAATTTTTCGCAGGTCCTAAACGGCTTCGGAAGAAAACTTTCCAGATCTCCAAATGGCTTCAGAAGAAATAGCCATAGACTTAGCATGGAGTTCTGAATGACTCCAGAACAAAATCTCTGAACGACTTCGGCAGAAAACTTTCTCTGATTTCCAAATGGCTTCAGAAGATAGAACCATAGACTTACCATGGCGTTCTGAATGACTCCAGAACAAAATCTTGGAACGATGTCGGAAGAAAACTTTCTCGGATTTCCAAATGGCTTCAGAAGAAATAACCATAGACTTACCATGGCGTTCTGAATGACTCCAGAACAAAAACTCGGAACGACTTCGGAAGAAAACATTCCCGGATTTCCAAAAGGTTTTCAAAAGACATTACCATAGACTTAACGTGGAGTTCTGAATGACTCCAGAACAGAATCTCCTCGATGCAGTTCTGAACAGCTCGGCTCCGAACTCCAAATGACTTCTGAAGACCTCATCTCCATTTTTTCAAAAGAAGCTTGCAACACCTCTCATGATCTGCATGCAGCTATACAAGTTTAGCAGTGAACTCAGAGGAGGATTCCACTGAACTCACGGAGTTACAACTACAAGATCAACTGGAGGCTCTTCTTAACACCTTCATCTACATATGGCTTTGGTAGTTACCGCCAAAGTTGCTGAGCATTGAAGATCATAAAGTACGCGCCTTGAAGGATCCTTTGCTTCGACTTTTGCGAAGATGCCCTATAATTGGAGACTATTGGAAAAAACTTCGAAACTTTGTATTGTTGCAAAGACAGATTGCGGGAAATAAGGACGGAAGCAGAATGTTTCAACTGAGTGGCATTGGTAAATATACTGTGTTCCTCGTCGTTTACTTTAGCATGATGGCCTGTATGCAGAGAAATTGATGACATTCTTGTCGCTAACCATCGCTCTGACGGGTCAAGACATGAATGCCATCGATTTCTCTGAGGAATCTGACGAACTGAAGACACACAGCAATTAAATCTCTCTCAAAATCTCGAAGGAACCTGACGAACTAAGAAAAAATAAATAAAATAAAAGAGACAGTAGAGAACAACGACGAAAAGCCTTTAAACAAAAAGGTCAAATAGTTTCAAATGCTAGAAGTAAGGTAGCTAAAAACATTGGCCAAAGAGCTTTTAATGTTAAAGGTAAGGCACTTAAAATAGAGGTCAAAGAACCTCTAATGCTAGAAGTATGGCACCCCGAAATAGAGGTCAAAGAATCCCTAATGATAGAAGTATATCACCTCAAAATAAGTGGTAAAAAAAAACCACTAATGCTAGAAGCATATCACCTCGAAATAAGGGGTCAAAGAACCCCTTATACTAGAAATATGGCACCTCGAAATAAGAGGTAAAAAAAAACACCTAATGCTATAAGCATGGTATATAGAAATAGAGGTCAAAGAATCCCTAATGATAGAAGTATACTACCTTGAAATAAGAGGTCAAAGAACCCCTAATGCTAGAAATATGGCACCTCGAAATAAGAAGGTAAAAGAAAAACCCCTAATGCTATAGGTATGGCACATATAAATAGAGGTCAAAGAACCCCTACTGCTAGAAATAAGGCACCTCGAAATAAGAGGTTAAAGAACCTCTAATGATAAAAGTACGTCACCTTGGAATGAAAGGTCAAATTACTTAATTGCCCACCT
>NC_090741.1:33530781-33535781 GCF_036898095.1 Palaemon carinicauda | reverse complement strand
GGAAGCATTTCTCAAGATTATAGTTTATAAATGATGTCTTTTGAACTCTAATGTTCCTACTGTAAACTACAAAATATTTTGAATTGGTTACATACAATGGTTTTATTATTATTATTATTATTATTATTATTATGCTACAACCCTAGTTGGTAAAGGAGGATACTATTAACACATAGGCTCCGACATGGAAAAATAGCCCAGTGAGAAAAGGAGATAAGTAATCTATATGAGAACTACTGGACAATTGAAATGAAATGTTTTAAGAACATTACCAACATTAAAGCATAAAAAAAAAAAAACTTTAACTATAAAAAGAATTATGCCATCCTGTTCAGCATAAAAACATTTGCTGCAAGTTTGAACTTTTGAAGTTCTACCGATTCAACTTTTGTGGATAGTTAATGTGGCACTCTTCCTTATTTCTTCATCTTTGGCTTTGGTCTATAGGATTTTATCTTTTAATTGGCCTATTTAAATTATCAATAAATATTTGAATCAGTTGGGATTTCCTCTGCTCCTTTCTCATTCCAAGCAAGTTGCACAGAAGAAAATTAGCCCGTCGATTTTGGGGACAAAAAGGTTTATACAATTAGTTATCTCATATGTAAATATTTAAATCCCCAAGTAAATAATATATTATTTTGATAAATGTATAATTAATAATAATTTTGGAATAAAATACAAGTTTTAAGAGTTTTTAAAATAAAAATTACATAAAGATTTCGAATATCGATATATTATGAAATTATTTCGATCAGGTCTTGATTCTATTTTTGGTGTAAAACCATAAAACATTATTCATCATTGACAAATCTAATCGAAAAGTCTTAGCATTAGATTTCATACAACTGGGCGTACGCCCTCCACACAGCCTTTAATGTTATCTATGGGGTTGAAAGATCAGTCTTTACTGTCTCTCTCGATGAGTTTTAAGAGTAATTATTTCATCCAATTTCACCGTGAAATCCGATGTAATGAAATTAGTTATCGCAATTTATTATGCTTTTCCAACTATTCCCTTGGTTCAAAATCATGGCCCTCTCTACTTTGCAACCTATCCAGTCTTCTTTCTCATTCTGTTCACGTTCCAAAAATGTTTTGTGTTAATTAATTTACACAGGTCACAAACATCATCTTTGTATTTTTCCCGATATTTGCTTATATATATATATATATATATATATATATATATATATATATATATATATATATATATATATATATATATATATCGATAAAAAAGATAGATAGATCGATAGACAAATAGATAGATAGGCATTAATCCGAGACCTAAGCCAAAGGATTGGTGTGCCTGGAAGGTGATGTCACTGACTTAGTAGGATAGAATTATTGCTTCACATTTTAGTGTTGCTGGAGACAATAACAATATTTCAAAGGAGATAATTATTGCCTTCTGCAGTGCCATCTGTCTGACAGAGACTGTCCATCTGACAGAGAAATTATTGTTGTCATTGTATCCGTCATCCCGTCTGTCAGTTTCTGTCCAAAGCCATGTGTCAATAATTGACAGGACTCGAGCGATGTGGGACTTAAAATCTCTCGGTTCGTGCCACCGTTCAGCCTCCTTAAATAGGATGTTCAAGCACCCATACACACACACACACACACACAAGATATATGTAGGAATACATACATAAAAAATATATGCAGACATATATACATACATAAACACATACATATGTAATACATATGTATGTATATATACAGTATATATATATATATATATATATATATATATATATATATATATATATATATATATATATATATATATATATATATATATATTTCAATATTACTTAGAAGGGTTGGCACCAGAAGGGTACAGCCTCCCTTCTTCTCAGCAATTCTTTCTGGGTGTGGCTGATTGATTCCGACAAGTCCATTTTATTTGAAGTTCCGGTGTCTGCTAGTGCGGGAGCGATCCCCAACCTACTAAACGTGTGCTAAGTGCTGTTTCATTCACCAATCGCCATCCCATGAGAGGAATCAGTCATCCAATTTTCAATGTAGATTTATACTACAAACAGAGTCGTCTAAATAGTAAGTTGGCTAAGGCACCAGCCACCCGTTGGGATACTAACGATTGAGAGTTATTGCGCCCTTTGACTGGCTAGATGGTACTACATTGGATCCCTGTCAGGTTACGGCTTATTTTTTTAATTTCTTTTTACCTACGTTTACGCTGAATAGTTTGGCCTATTTTTTACACCTACTCCTCTATCCTCACAGCTGACAAAACTAATATAACCAACAAACTCTTCTTCACTCAATGGGTTAACAATTGCACTGTAATTGCTCAGTGGTTACTTTCCACTTGGTAAGAGTAGAGGAGACTCTTTAGCTATGGCAAACAGCCCATCCATAGTCTTCCACTTTCTTGGGTTAGAGTTTTCTTGCATGAGAGTATACTCAAGAACACCATTCTATCTACTTCCTTTCCTAACTGAACTATACCATCCTGCTTTTCTAACTTGGAATTAAACAGACTCTCCACCTAAATTAATGCTTCAATCATGATTATTCAAAGAAAATATTCACCACAAATCCAGTCATGAAAATATTAGATCTCCAGGATGTATCCTTTGGCAAGCAAAGGCCTCAAGGGAGATCCTATGACCCCATACAATGTGTCTCCTTTATGCCGTTCCTTTACAGGATGACCCAGTTAAGACCACAAACGACTAGAAATGAAACTATAAGAGGAAATACTCCAGTGCCATATGTGGATGAAATCATTGTAAAGGGTAGATGGAGATGGTCTGGGCATGCTCTTCGCACTCCCCAAGAGAGACTAGTTCACCAAACATTTAATTAAATGAGCTCAACAAGGTACTAGTAGAGTTAGATGACCCAGGCCTACATGGCTGAGGACTATCAAGCGCGAAGTAGGAGATGATGAATGGAGAAGTGTTGATTTAAAAGCTCAAGATAGAGACAACTAGTGAAATCTAACCGAGGCCATTTACAATAGGCGTAGGAGGAGATGCATATATATATATATATATATATATATATATATATATATATATATATAGTGTATGTGTGTGTGCGTGTATCCTTTCTGAGTGGTGATACCTTAACATGGTGAAACGGGTTGTGAATCTCCATGAGCAAGCAAATCTATACTAATCAGGGCTACCCATAATATATTGGTTCGCTACTAGCGATCAGAATTGAGTCTCCCACCATCGCCAATCCGCAGTGGCAAGCATGTGGATGAAAATAACTAAACCCCAAACAAGACTAAGGTATGGACAAGAAACGTCAACAGATATATATATATATATATATATATATATATATATATATATATATATATATATATATATATATATTTACGTATAAACACCTTCAAACAATTGTAGTTAAATAGATAAAGAAATGTTCAAGTTCAGTAGGCTTCCAGAGATAAAATTTCCCTTGGTAATACTTCCATAGGAAGGAGAGACACACACTCTCTCTCTCTCTCTCTCTCTCTCTCTCTCTCTCTCTCTCTCTCTCTCTCTCTCTCTCTCTCTCCATTAAATCAATTCATGACAGTCGCATGGAACATTTGATTCCTTAAAAGAAGATTCCGCATTTTTATAATGATAATTTCAAGGTAAGTCCTGACGCAATTTGAATATCCAATTGCATTATCATAAGAAGAAATTCAAAGTAAGAGAAAAGTGTACACACCCACATCTGCCTTTGATTCAGATGTAATCTCAAATAAATTATAGCTACGATCTCAGAGAGAATTAGAGGAACACTCAGTAGAGAGCATGCCTCCGCCACAGCCAAGCAGTCTCATTTTGCTCTTAACTCCATTGCCTACTTGTACCTCGACAAGTTTCGTTGAAATTGGTTCATTACTTTTTGTGTAATGTTTTTCTCAAACAAAAAATAAACTAAGAAAATATTTACCATTTACTTAACATAACCATTATTTCCAAAACTACCGCTGCGCACTTTTACTTTGATGTACATTATCTAAATGTTACAGATTCATTCTTAGGTCATACACAACATGACCACCAAGTTTGGTCAAAATCGGTATGGTAGTTTTTGTGTAAAGTTGTCCACAAACAAATAAATAAACAACAGCAGGGGTGAATACATACCCTTCGCTAAATCTTCGATGTTCGCAAGGATAATACAAGAGGAGGAGAAAGAAAAACTTTAGACAAAGGACACCTTCGAGGTAAGGTGACGTCATCAATGAGGAAGAGGAAAAAAATGGTCGACATTAAAAGAGGCAGCTGAACTGGATTAATCTATCAATAAAATGAAATTACCTAAAAGAAAGACATGATTACTTAAGAGAAAATCCATATAGCTGTGATCATCTATATGCCCTTGATCAAGGAAGAGGTCGTTTGAGCATTAACTTATAAAAAAGTACTAAAATGCGCTTATAGAAAGTACAAGAAATACCAGTACCAGGAGAAGCTTACCCATGTTTCTTAATGGAACATTAAGACATAAGGGAAGATAGAGTGTGCGTTCAAGTAGCAAGAAAGAAGCAACAAGGACCAGTCAATCTCCGAGAAGCTGTTGTATGAGACGTTTGAGAGTCTATAGTGGCATGGAATGGCCCAGAGAGAGTTTTGACCAGATTAATTTCAAGTCTTTGTGGAGGTTTTTGAGGTTGAAGAAAAGAGCTCCAAGACCCACCAGAACAAGAAACAATGGTTGTGTTTGGTGATGTTAATGTAACGAGGAACAATGGTAGTGTTTGGTGATTTTAATGCAATAAGAGAAACAATGGTCGTACTTGGTGATATGAATGAAACGAAAAAACAAAGGTTGTGCTTGGCGATGCTTTTGCAATAAGGAAAACAATGGTGTTACTTGATTATGTAACGAAAGCTGATATAACAAATCAGAAATGGATTTGTTTAATTAAATCAAATGGGAGGGGGAGCAATCAGAGCTCATTTTGCAAATGGGATGAAAACTCCCAAGTTGCAGTACGAATGGAAAAGTCAAAAGGC
>NC_090741.1:33523281-33525781 GCF_036898095.1 Palaemon carinicauda | reverse complement strand
ATGAAAAATTTCCATAGTTGTAAGCAATATTTAGATTCAGTAAACTAGTTTTTATCAGTACTCGGCGTAATCCTGGTTCAAGTAATGATTCTTATTTTACTTATGATGGTGTAAATCCAGATCGACTTATTTTTGATAATAAATATGAGTAATTGTAATGGATAATTCAAATTTGTAAATGCCTCATTTAACATTGATTAGAAGTAGAACGTTATTCTTTGAAACCTTTACTCACTGGGCTATAGCATCCTGCTTTTCCAAGTAGGGTTGTAGCTTAGATAATAATAATAATAATGTAAGCTTTGTATGTAACCAATTCAAAACATCACGGCAGTTTATAGCAGGAGCATTGGGATTTAAAGACTCCTCATTATTAAACTATAACATCGATTTTGCATCCAAGACTGCAATTCAAAATAACATTTGTATCCATAATCAATATTTGATGCTACTCTTAGTCCAAAGGCATTGGAAAAGATCGCTGATCCAATCTTATACTTTTAAAACGAATTGAAAACACTAGACCTATATATTTCTTGGGGCTAAAAGGGTAGTTTCACCAAGTGTTTAATTAGACAGACGAACGTACAAATTCTCTCTGTTTACACAAGAGCATTTTTTATATGTAGGCCTACATATTGTCACCAGCTATAACAAACACTCAAAGAAGCTTATTCCCTGGAGGACTTTAGATGAATGCTAGCTGCCATGTACCGTCGGCTGCTATGTACCGGCTCCTACGTACCACTTGTTTGGCTTATATGTACCATTGTTGGGCTGCTATGTACTGGCTCTTATGTAGCACTACTTTGGCTTGTATGCACCAAACAAGGCTGCTATGTACCAGATACCAAGTAAGGAAATAAGAACACACAAGGAGATAAAACACAAACCATAAACATATTGAAATGACATACAATAATTAAAAATTGTGAAGCAATAAAATTCAGCACAGCGGTTTAGAAAGTCTGATGTTGATATGAATTTGTTCTCATATTTCATCCAGAGGTCATCAAGGGCAATTTGCTTTTTGACAGCATGCTTCCTTTGTTATCTGTGCATTTTCTTTTGTTTAACTAGTTTTACAATGATGGGAATTCTACTGGCCTCATCATGGAGAATACTAATTAAGAAATACATGTTAATTGAATTGGTTTTTGCTACTCTGTTAATTGCATGGTGCCACACTTCTACATCATTGTTAGTCCGAACAGGGCGTTTGTAACAGCTCCAAGAATGTGGAGGATGCATCTGATTCCTGATCCATGTTTTATTATAGTAAGTAATGAGATGGTTAGTGATATGGCAAAAAGCTGGTTCTATATGTAATGGTTTATATTAATTTCGTAAAGTTTGATATTACAATTTACATAAGGTACATATGTGTTAATACTATTTAAGGTACATAGCAGCCATGCATGGTACATAGCAGCCAGGGATGGTACATAGATGACGGTGGTACATAAAAGCCAACGGTACATAGACGCCTGTTTAAATGCTGAGACAACTAAACATACGATATCTGTGATATCGATATTTTAGGCAGTTCTTATCTATACTTCACCTGAATTGGTCATCCGACCAAACCAGCTATACTCCTGTGATGGAGATGTTTAACACTGTTGTTTTTAGAGAATAAACCATTTTAAAGTTACAATGCTGGACTTTAATTCAAGACTCAACATCTCAAACAACACATACTCAATGTGTGTTAATAACAGTAGCACACTAATACATGAACCTCCCTGGTCGTAGCTTGGGAAGAATTGAATTGAATTGAATATAAAATCTAGGCATTAAGCCAAGCACTAGGCATAAAAGGGCATTCAGTGCTATATAATGCAAATTAATCAATCATATCCTTACGATTACACCATTTTGTATAATTCTAACCTATAAAACCAATACTAGCTTGTGTGTAGAGAAGACTTGGGCGCTGCTCATATGTATGTATGTATAGTGAGTCTCTAGGGCATTGTCACTGTCCCTTGCCTCTGCCATTCATGAGCGACCTTTAAACACAGCCAAGGTGACGTTTGTGCTATCAAGAATATCCCACTTGAACGCTCTTGAATGAATATAGATAACCCATTACGAAATTAAGAAAATAAAAGTGTAAGAGCAAACAAATAAAAAGTTAAACTGAAGTAAAAGGTTGAAAAAAACCATGAATGTGGATTTCCTGACTTTGAAACTTGAAGCCATTTCTGTCGCATAATTCACGAAGTCTTGGAGGAGCCATTTGTTGGGTGAGGGATGCATCGGCCAACTTCTCTGTCGTCTTCCAAAGTCTCAAAAATATAAGCGCCATAAGAAAGGGGGGGGCCAGACTATACATCTTTCGACAATCATAAGTCACGAATTTCTCTGAAATCATTATTAACGATGGAAGATTTTTCCAGTGATAGGGAGACGGATTGCTCTGGTTAACGTGGGAAAAAATGTTTCTTCGTACAGTGTTCCAATAATGCATCTATAGCACCTCATATATATATATATA
>NC_090741.1:33510781-33518281 GCF_036898095.1 Palaemon carinicauda | reverse complement strand
AGTGAATATATATTATTTAATCTTCAAATAATAATGAAACTTTGTTCGCAAAATGCCCAAATATTTCTTTATGGGATAATATGTCACTATCCTCTTCACGCAAAGACTGAAGGTACCAAGAGTCTGGACTGTCATTAGACCAACGATGTCACCCATAAAGAAGTAAACATCCATAAATATTATTCTGTTTTCATTGTAAAGAACTCTGAGGCCGAAATGTAATTTCAGTTCCGTTATTCCGATCTAATACTAATAAAGCCTCAACAAAATTATATAAATGATACAATTATGATCATTTCTTTGCCTGTTTTCGTTTCATCTCTTTCCCAAAAGTTTTTCTCCGTTCCAAGTAACGTGTCCAGATTCCTCTCTTATGTCCAATATCAATTATTTCTGTCTTTATTCGAATGTGACTGAAATAACTGAATTCAGTTCTAACTTAGAATTAGTACAATGAAAACATAATATCGTTTATAAATGAGAACTTCTTTATAATGAGATAGCTGGCATTATGACAACCCAGGCTCTTGTTACAGGCAATGTTCACATAGGAAGGAGAAATGTCGATGTTGAAAATTATCCCATCATAAAAAAAAAATTTGATCATTCATAATTTTTTTTAATCTATTATTTATATAAATTTATCGATGAAAATAATATATTTTTTGCATAGAGAAATTTATAGGTTTAGATTGCTATAATATGAAAAATTTCCATAGTTGTTAGCAATATTTAGATTCAGTAAACTAGTTTTTATCAGTACTCGGCGTAATCCTGGATCAAGTATTTTGTTCTTATTTTACAGATCGACTTATCATAGATACTAAATATGAGTAATTGTAAAGGATAATTCCTATTAGTAAATGTCTCTGTCAACATTGATTATAACATTATTCCTTGTTTCCTTTACTCACTGGGCTTATTTTCCCCCTGTAGGAGCCCTTGGGCTTATAGCATTCCTTTTTCCAACTAAGGTTGTAGCTTAGATAATAATGAAAGCGTTGTATGGAGCCAATGTAAAACATTGACGGTAGTTTACAGCAGGAACATTAGGATTAAAAAGTCTCCTCATTAAAAACTCTAATCTCGATTTTGGATCCAAAACCTCAATGCAAAATAAAATTTGTATCCATAATCAATATTTAATTATACTTTTAGTCCAAAGGCCCTGGAAGAGATCACTGGTTCAATCTTATACTTTTAAAAAGAATTGAAAACACTGTAGACTTATAAATTCCTTTGGGCTAAAAGTGAAGTTTCACCAAGTGTTTAATTGGACAGACGAACGCACAAACAAAACTTTTCAGATGAAAAGAATAATTTTGAATGGAAGTTAAGCTTATGATATTGGGACTTCACTCATGTTAAAAAAAACCATAGAATTCAGGAGAGGATGAAGTCATTCCAATCCTTTCTTCTCTCTGTTTACATAAGAGCGTTTTTATATATAGGCCTAATTAGTCACCAGCTATAACAAACATTCTACGAAGCTTTTGACCGATAGACGACTAATAGCTATTATTCCCCTGGAGGGACTTTAGATAGAGATGATAAAAAGGGAAAAGGTAAAAGATAAAGCTAATGAAAAGGGAAAGGCTGGACAACCTTCGATACCCGGAAAGTCTGAGAGGGATTTCAATTCGGAGGCAATCCTTTTGAGCCTTTAATTTATCCCACATTGAAATATTCTTTTACAATAATTGTTTTTTTACTTTATTCTTTTCAGTCTTACACTATTTCTCCATTCCTTCCTCCTTTCTTTAATCTTGCTTTCCAAAATCTTCACTTTCAGTAGCAAGTAAAGAAATTAGAGCTTCAGTTGAAGTTATTGAATGGAAAATACCACCAATGTTTAGCGCAGGAATATTGGTATTAAAAGACTTTTCTTTTATAAAATGCGATCTTAATTAACTTGTGTTATCAAGAACATTTATATAAAATATCAACATTTGTATTCATAAACAATATTTGTAGGTTACAATTAGTCCAAAGGGACTAAGAGAAACAATTTGGTTGGGTGGAGTCACAAACACATATTAGTGAAGATTGTGATCTTGAGCCCAATATCAATTATTTCTCTTTCTTTAATTTTATTTGATTGAAATAACGGAATCAAGTTTATCCTAAGAATTCACAACAAAGAAAACATAATATTGTTTAGGGATGTTGTGTTCTTCTTTAGGAATAGGATTTTTGGCCTGATGACATCACAGGCTCTTTGTACCTTCTAAGCCATAACACTAATGACTTATTTGATAAAAAAAATAAAAAAAATCGTTTAAAATTTTCTTGTACCTGTAATTGTAGTTATAATTTAGATGTTCTTGATATTTCAAGAACATCATAATTGATAATTATCAACTCTTATCAAATATTATAAATATATCAAATAAATGAATAAACTTTGCATAAAATATTGAAGCTTGTTGATATGGAAAAGATTTTCCGATCAGTAATGGCAGTGATGTCTGCAGAGGCCTGGATAACCTAAAGTTAAGAGGCTCGGGTTTCCGAGAGTCCTGCTTCGGGTCAAGCCCTAAGAAATCGACTCCGTTGAGGATCCTTCCTCTTGGGTGTCTTCCGATTCAGGACTACCTCTCGGTTTGGGGTTCCGAGACAGGACAGGATAGAAAGAGAGTATCCTGTCACTGACGTCCCCCGGTTATCCAGCTAAATAGCAACAGGCTTTCTTTGGTCTGGTGTTGAATTCTCCTCTCTCTCTCTCTCTCTCTCTCTCTCTCTCTCTCTCTCTCTCTCTCTCTCTCTCTCTCTCTCTCTCTTCCCATCATCAACTCTTTCTTATCCTTTTCCTTCTCCTCTACTTCATTATCATCATAACGCATGTAGACTCATTATCATCAACTATAGTAATAGTCGTGTTACCAGAGTAAATTTCTAATAAACAAACGCTATAAAAAATAAATTGTAAAGTTTGAAATCTGTGAATATAATCAACAGTCAATTACGCCACAGAAATGAAAACAAATATTTTAACTATTTATTTTTTAACAGCTTTTCAATGATTAATTCGCAAATGGCCGCCCTTTTGTACAGTTCAATTGCATTCTTATCATAGTGAACCAATCAACTCGCTTGAATTTCTCTCTCTCTCTCTCTCTCTCTCTCTCTCTCTCTCTCTCTCTCTCTCTCTCTCTCTCTCTCATCATCATCATCATCATCATCATCTCCCCCTACTCATATTGACACAAAAGGCCATGATTAGATTTCGCCAGTAGTCTCTATCTCGTACTTTTAATTCAATACTTCTCCATTCATCATCTCCTATATCATGCTTCATAGTAATCAGCCATGTAGGGCTGGGTCTTCCAACTCTTCTAGTGCCTTGTGGAGTCCAGTTAAACGTTTGGTGAACTAATCATCAATGTATTTCTTCGTAAATTGAAAAGTCATTTTCGGTAAAAAAATATCGATCATCTACTTTAATAGTAAAATTGACAATTAATAAATTTGCAGTTTATTTTTGTAAGTTTTGCACGAGACAAAATTTGGCTACAGGAAAAACTTCTTTGAGTAACCAGCAGCTACTGTATAGCCCTCTTTGGTCCTAGCTTGGGTGGAGTGGGGACTTGGGCGCTGATCATATATATACGCGTATATATGATCACTCTCTAGGGCACTGTCCTGCTCGATAGGGCAATGTTACTGTCCCTTGCCTCTGCCATTCATGAGTGACCTTTAAACCCTGGTTAATTGGTCTAGAGTTTCCCTGGCAGGATGAGACTGACCCTAAATCCTTAGACGGAGTTCTTGATAAATACTGCAATCCCAAATTTGGTTGCATCACTCGTGCAATGAAGATGTCTTTCAGACATCCTATTTATATGGTTATTCATTTCGTGGACATTTACAATGTAAATGAATAGCATAGGAAACTCTCTCTCTCTCTCTCTCTCTCCTCTCTCTCTCTCTCTCTCTCTCTCTCTCTCTTCTTCTTCTTCTTCTTCTTCTTCTTCTTCTTCTTCTTCTTCTTCTTCTTCTTCTTCTTCTTCTTGTTTTCCCACTTTTATGTGGGGTCGATGTTTCTGGCCAGCTTTCTCCATCTACCTCTGTCCCACACTTCATCACCGGTTAATCCCTTTGATCGAAGGTCATCCTTGATAAAGTCATTCACTTTCACTTTGGTCTCTCCCTCTCATTCCCTGTACCTCCATTTCCATCACCCTCCTCCCCGATATACTGTTCATCTCTTCTCATGACATGACCATACCACCTCAGTCTACTTTCTTGGATCTTATCTGATAATTTTCTAACCCCTGTGGTATCCCTAATTACCTCATTCCGTATCTTATCTCTTCTTGTCACCCCACACATCCATCTCAACATTCTCATCTCTGCCACATCCAACTTCTTCTCTTCTATCTTCTTAATTGCCCACGTCTTCGCTCCATACATCATTGCCAGTCTCAAAATTGTCCTGTGTAATTTACCTTTCAACTTAACCCCTATTTTCCTGTCACATTGTACTCCATGCACTTTTTAACAATTCTTCCATCCTGCTTGTATTCTGTGGTTTATTTTTGCCCCCATTTTCACCATCCTCTACAACTGTTGATCCTAAATACCTGAAATTTTCAACTCTTTTCAATCTCTCCTTGTAAACTAACTTCCCCATTCTTCCCATTTTTCAGTCTCAAATACTCTGTCTTTTTCTTGCTGATCTTCAATCCTCTATTTTCCATTGCTCTTCTCCACTCCTCCAGTTTCTCTTCTACTACCTCTCACCTAGTGCTATGCAGTATAACATCATCAGCAAAAAGCATACACCAAGGATACTTATCTCTAATACCTTGTGTTACCACATCCATGACCAGATCAAATAGGAAAGGGCTCAATGCAGATGCAGACCCCTGAGGTAGTCCCACATTTACTGGGTAACTTTCTGTTAGGCCTATACTGCTCTTAACATTTTGCTTCTGCCCTTTCATACATATCTTAGGTGATTCTTACGTATTTCTCAGGGACTCCCCTTTCTCTCATACATCTCAATAGCTCCCGACGTGATACTCGATCGTATGCCTTCTCCAGGTCAATAAAGACCATAGGTAATCCTTTCTGTTTCTCTCGATGTTTTTCTATCATCTGCTTCAAAGCAAATATTGCTTCTACAGTCTCTTCCAGGCATGAATCCACATTGTTCTTCACCAATTGTTTTTTCATCTCTGAGTCTTTTCTCAATGATCTTCTCCCATATTTTCATAGTATGGCTTATCAACTTTATGCCTCTGTAGTTGCCACATTCCTGGATGTCTCCCTTCCCCTTATAGATGGGAATGATTAGGCTTCTTCTCCATTCCTCTGGCATCTTTTCCAGATTGAAGATTTTCTGCGTCAGGTCCCACAAGATATCTCTCTCTCTCATATATATATATATATATATATATATATATATATATATATATATATATATATATATATATATATATATATTGAAGAGTAAATGTTGCAAACATATTTCAGCCATATGTGCAGTTAGGAAATATATATATATATATATATATATATATATATATATATATATATATATATATATATATATATATATACAGAGAGAGAGAGAGAGAGAGAGAGAGAGAGAGAGAGAGAGAGAGAGAGAGAGAGAGAGAGAGAGAGAGAGAGAGGAAGTACTCTTCATTGAAAATAAAACATGAACCGAAAACTCATTAAAACTAAAAGATTCTGAATTAAATTTACTAGTTTCAGTATCCTACTAACCTAATAATGGATGTCTCCCCAACTTTAAAGACTTCAATCTGACCCCTCTCTTTGTAACGCCAGGCGCAATTGCAGGCAAACAAATCCATTCATGCAAGTAATGATTATCAAATTCTATTATACATTGATTCGAGTCGTTGAACATAATTTTCTGTAAAAGTAATAAATTAGCGTAGCAATTTTAATACTCTCTAGATAGACAAGGATAATAGTCTTCGTTTATAAAATGGATGCGGTATGATAGTGTTGAGACACCAAAAATAATAGCAAGTTTTAGCAATTGGATCACAAAGTGGAGGGATACCGATGCCAACTACTCATGAAATATAATTTCTAAGTTCTAAATTTTATGAAAAACTATGAAAAATTCTTATATCTTAACCCTTTAAAATTATAATGTGCTATGCATAGTGAATAAATAATTTTTATTCTTCAAATTATAATAAAACTTTGTTCGCAAAATGCCCCGATATTTTCTTTATGGGATAATACGCCTCTCTACTCTTGACGCACGGACTGAAGGTACCGAGAGCCTGAACTGTCATTAAAATCAACAATCTCGCTTAGAATGCATAAAATAGAATGACTGTGAAGGTCCTGTAGATAATAGGGTTGTTCCCCTGCTGCACAGGAATAGAAAAGCAGCCCTTAAAGTAAAGTAAAGTAAGGAAAGTAAAGTCCTTCAACACTGTGAATCTTCAAAGGACTATATAGGTCTAGGGTATTTTGCTTCCCTATTCTCACTTCCTTTTAAAAGTAGAACAAAAATATCATCTTTTCCATTTGGAATCAAATATTGATTATAAGGTAATAGTTTACAACATCACGCTCCCAATTTACTCCAAAATAATGCAATCCTACAGTTCTCATCTTCTTGCACAATAATTAGGTGGTTATTTATATTCTGGGAAAGCAATAAATAGCAATATATGTTGCGCAGGGGGGGAGGGGGAGGGGTTGGTGGAGAAGGTACTATACAACCTGGAACAGACATCGTAAACATACTCAACCAAAGAGAAGGTCGTGACGTCAGCGTACATTTAGTATATATTCAAAATATTTACTAAATTGAGTAATTACTCAAAAGTGTCACTTTTTGTGAATGGTATATTTTGCATGGTAAATACTTGACAATAAATGTTATATTTTTTTCTTTAAAGAAACTTTTCATGAGAATGACTATTTTTTAGTGGATTGTATCTAGACAAAATATTCACTTACGAATTCATCCGCCGGGAAATAGGGTGGACTAATAAAACCCTTGGAGACTGATCTAATTTTGTCAGGGAGGTAGTTGAAAATTACTGTGATAAAGTGGTGAGGAAGCCTATTGGTGGCCCGGGTTTAATAGTGGAAATTGACGAAAGCAAATATGGGGAAAGGAAGTACAATCAAGGCCGAACAGTGGGCGGCCAGTGGGTCTTTGGTGGTATTTGCAGGGAGACCCGTGAAGTTTTTGCAGATCCAGTGGTAACTCGGGACCGGGAAACATTTTTGTCAATAATTAAGAAGTACGTGTTGCCAGGTACCACCATTATATCAGATTGCTGGAAAGTCTACGATTGTTTGGGAACTGAAGGCTTCGATCACCAAACAGTGAATCATACTTATAACTTTGTGGACCCAGAAACTGGTGCCCACACCAATACTTATATATATATATATATATATATATATATATATATATATATATATATATATATATATATATATATATATATTTGGGCTCAAGCCATGTCGTCCTGATGGAAGTTCCTATAGGGTAGC
>NC_090741.1:33503281-33505781 GCF_036898095.1 Palaemon carinicauda | reverse complement strand
AACAATTTGGTTGGGTGGAGTCACAAACACATATTAGTGAAGATTGTGATCTTGAGCCCAATATCAATTATTTCTCTTTCTTTAATTTTATTTGATTGAAATAACGGAATCAAGTTTATCCTAAGAATTCACAACAAAGAAAACATAATATTGTTTAGGGATGTTGTGTTCTTCTTTAGGAATAGGATTTTTGGCCTGATGACATCACAGGCTCTTTGTACCTTCTAAGCCATAACACTAATGACTTATTTGATAAAAAAAAAATCATTTAAAATTTTCATGTGGTTACAATTTAGATGTTCTTGATATTTCAAGAACATCTTCATTGATAATTATCGACTCTTATCAAATATTATAAATATATCAAATAAATGAATAAACTTTGCATAAAATATTGAAGCTTGTTGATATGGAAAAGATTTTGTGATGAGTAATGGCAGTGATGTCTGCAGAGGCCTGGATAACCTAAAGTTAAGAGGCTCGGGTTTTCCGAGAGTCCTGGGTCGGGTCAAGCCCTAAGAAATCGACTCCGTTGAGGATCCTTCCTCTTGGGTGTCTTCCGATTCAGGACTACCTCTCGGTTTGGGGTTCCCAGACAGGACAGGATAGAAAGAGAGTATCCTGTCACTGACGTCCCCCGGTTATCCAGCAAAACAGCAACAGGCTTTCTTTGGTCTGGTGTTGAATCCTCTCTCTCTCTCTCTCTCTCTCTCTCTCTCTCTCTCTCTCTCTCTCTCTCTCTCTCTCTCTCTCTCTTCCCATCATCAACTCTTTCTTATCCTTTTCCTTCTCCTCTACTTCATTATCATCATAACGCATGTAGACTCATTATCATTAACTATAGTAATAGTCGTGTTACCAGAGTAAATTTCTAATAAACAAACGCTGTAAAAAATAAATTGTAAAGTTTGAAATCTGTGAATATAATCAACAGTCAATTACGCCACAGAAATGAAAACAAATATTTTAACTATTTATTTTTTAACAAAGCTCTTCAATGATTAATTCACAAATGGCCGCCCTTTTGTACTGTTCAATTGAATTCTTATCATAGTGAACCAATCAACTCGCTGTAATCTCTCTCTCTCTCTCTATCTCTCTGTCATCATCATCATCTCCCCCTACGCCTATTAACGCAAAGGGCCATGATTAGATTTCGCCAGTCGTCTCTATCTTGAGCTTTTAATTCAATACTTCTCCATTCATCATCTCCTATATCATGCTTCAAAGTCCTCAGCCATGTAGGCCTGGGTCTTACAACTCTTCTAGTGCCTTGTGGAGTCCAGTTAAACGTTTGGTGAACTAATCATCAATGTATTTCTTCGTAAATTGGAAAGTCATTTTCCGGTAAAAAAAATCGATCATCTACTTTAATAGTAAAATTGACAATTAATAAATTTACAGTTTATTTTTGTAAGTTTTGCACGAGACAAAATTTGGCTACAGGCAAAACTTCTTTGAGTAATCAGCAGTATGACCCTCTTTGGTCCTAGCTTGGGTGGAGTGGGGCTTGGGCGCTGATCATATATATATATATATATATATATATATATATATATATATATATATATATATATATATATATATATATATATATATATATATATATATAAAAGAGACAGCAGAGAACAACGACGAAAAGCCTTTCAACGAAAAGGTCAAATAGTTTCTAATGCTAAAAACATTGGTCAAAGAGCTTTTAATGTTAGAGGTAAGGCACTTGAAATAATAGTCATAGGACCTTTAATACTAGAAGTATGGCACAAAAATAGAGGTCAAAGAACGTCTAATGCTATGAGTATGGTACCTCAAAATAAGAGGTTAAAGTACCTCTAATGCTAGAGGTGTGACACCTCGAAATAATAGGTCAAAAAACCTCCATACTAGAAGTGTGACACCTCAAAATAAGAGGTTAAAGAAACTCTAATGTTAGAAGCAAAGCAGCTCGAAATAAGAGGTCAAAGAATCTCTAATGCTAAAAGTGTGGCACCTTAAAATTGGAGGTCAAAGAAACGCTAATGATAGAAGTATGGCACATAGAAATAAGTGTTCAAAGAACCTCTAATGCTAGAAGTGTGACACCTCAAAATAAGAGGTCAAAGAACCTATAATGCTAGAAGTGTGACACCTCGAAATAAGAGGTGAAAGAACCTCCAATGATAGAAGTGTGACACCTCAAAATAAGAGGTCAAAGAACCTCTAATGCTAGAAGTAAAGCAGCTAGAAATAAGAGGTCAAAGAACCTCTAATGCTAAAAGTATGGCACCTCAATGGCACCTAGAAATACGAGATCAAAGAACCTCTAATGCTAGAAGTAAGGCAGCTCGAAATAAGAAGTCAAAGAACCCCTAATGATAGAAGTATGACACCTCGGAATAAGAGGTCAAAGAACTTCTAATGCTAGAAGTATGGCACCTCTAAAGAGAGGTCAAAGAACCTTTAATGCTAGAAGTGTGACACCTCGAAATAAGCAGTCAAAAAACCTCTAATGCTAGAAGTA
>NC_090741.1:33483281-33498281 GCF_036898095.1 Palaemon carinicauda | reverse complement strand
CTGCTGTCTAGCCACACCCAACCCATTATAGTGTAACTTCAGAAATATATTTTGTCAACCCTAATGTGCACTTTTGCAATCATGTCCTTATCAGCGATGCCATAAAGAAAATTTGCCTTTAATACCAGTAAAATAATTGTTAGACTAAAGAGTGAAACAGATAACTTCAACGTCCCTCATTGCTTTTTGAAAACTATGCTATTGATTGATAGATTACTTACCTCAATACACTACACATGTTTCCCGTGAATGATACATGGCTAAATCCTCACAGGATCTGGGGAATGACGAGTACTAGACTTCATTTTTCGAGGTAACACAAACAAACAAACAAACAAACAAACATACACATACACACAGATATCCTTTGCAAAACAGAAGGAATCGCAGATTGCTGAAATTTGATACAGTGCCCAAAAGATAAAGAGAAATTCAAAAAGAAAGCTTTATCATCTATGATACATGGCAAGTAATGCATTGTTTTAAATAATTAATTTCTGAGAACTGACGCAATAGAATAGACAATCAATTGCCTCTTACTCATCCTGATCAGCCTCTTTTTTTCCTTGGACCAATGCTGAAACTCACCAGGAAAGTAGAGATTGAGATACCTTAAAAGAGCAATAAGAAAAATTGAGAGTAGAGTCACTCTCTCTACGTAACTTCCAGAGTAGAACTAAACAGAAATCCAATCCAAAGCAGCTTTTAAAAGCTTCTACAGGATCATTGCTTTGTTATCTAAAGTAAGAAAGGAATTAACCTTTTCCTGATTTTTCCCTCCTGTTATCCTACTTATCATAATTCTCTCCAGTCTTGATATTTTTAGTATTCACGACATACTGGTCTGATAAAGACCTCTGTACTAGCTACTGTTTCCACCCCTTTAATGAATTCTAGAATTACTGTCTCCCCCCTTTTAATAAATTCTAGTGCTACTGTTTCCAACCTTTAATAAATTCTAGAACTTTTGTTTCCATACTTTTTAATGAATTCAAGAGATACTGAGAGAGAGAGAGAGAGAGAGAGAGAGAGAGAGAGAAATTCATAAAACTATGAAAAGCATAAAACTAAAACTACAAATTTAAGAGAGAGAGAGAGAGAGAGAGAGAGAGAGAGAGAGATAGAGAGAGAGAGAGAGAGAGAGAGATTTTCATAAACATATGAAAAGCATAAAATTAAAACTACAAATTTATGAGAGAGAGAGAGAGAGAGAGAGAGAGAGAGAGAGAGATTTTCATAAACATGCATAAAACTAAAACTACAAATTTGAGAGAGAGAGAGAGAGAGAGAGAGAGAGAGAAATATGACATGCATCGAAACTAAAGCTATAAATTTATGAGAGAGAGAGAGAGAGAGAGAGAGAGAGAGAGAGAGAGAGACCAAAATTCTCCCATGCAAATGCTGAAGTTTCTTCTTCTGTTTCTTCTTCTTGATTAAATCTTACAAAAAGGCCAGGTGATAAAATCACGTTTTACTCAAAGAGATTCCCTCTTGTTCAAAGAAATCCTCAGAGAGGAAAACATTTGCGTAGAACTCTACCTTTTTATCTCTTCTTTAACGGAATTCTACAGGTTAATCATCTGATAAAATTAAATGTTTGATCTTCTGATAAAATCAGTTATTTGATGAAATGCAACACGACTCCTTGTCCAAATAAAATCCCACAGTTTGACCAGCTGATAAAACCAAGATAGCTTAGGAGGAGAATCAGGTTTCCCTAACATTTATAGGCTGTTTCTCCTATAAACGTAAACGGGTAATTTAAATGACAAAAAATGGATTTAGATTCACGTACACATTTTATACCAATAGGTCAACACGTGGGCGTAAATTTTTAAAAGGTTTAAAGGCTACTCATGATTGGCAGAAGCAAAGGACAATGACAATGCACTATTAGGCAGGACAATGGCCTAGAGACTGACCATATATTATGATTGGTGCCCAAGCCCCCTCTCCACCAAAGCTATGACCAGGGAGGGACAAGCAATGGCTGCTGATGACTTAGCAGACAGACCTATAGGCTTTCCCAAACTCACATCCTTAGCTTACAAGGATGGTGAGGTTGCAGAGACTAAAGGAGCTAACGTGTTTGAGTGGGACTCAAACCCCATTCTGGCTGTCAACAGACAGGAACGTTACCACATAGGCCACCACAACCACAAATATACTGTACAAGCAAGCCAGGACAGGAATCCTCCAGTGAACTCATTTAGTTAAAAGAAGGCGTGGCATCGTGGAAACTGATAAGCAGACGGTGTGATGGGAAAGGTAATAGAAAAGGGCGAGATCCTTACCTGGAGATTACTTCAAAGATGGGCCCCCCCACCCCTCAGGGGGATCACCTCTACGGGGACCCCCACCCACCACACCAATGGGGTCTTTGGTATTACTTAATGCAGTTATTTAAAGCTATTGAAAGTTATGGTGTTTCGGATCTGACCTCGAAATTGATTGAATGCAAAAGATTGAGTTGGAATTGTGAAAGGGAGATAGAATGACTCCATTCAAAGCAAAGTTGACGGACAGGAAGCGCTCTTTAATGATATAGCTTTGTTTTATAATGAAAATGCAATAAAAAAACATTTTTAATTCAGAGCAAAGTTGATTAACAGGGAGCTTTCTATATACCATACGCATTTTTGTAATATATATATATATATATATATGCCACGAGTATGCTGATGATGGAAAATTACTAACAAATATTTATCTAAAATAGTTTCGTAACATAAAATAGACTCTTTAGGTATGGTAAGCAGCTCTTCTTGGAGAAGGACACTCCAAAACTTTGAGTGGCAGAAGTTATAAACATTAGATTTCCACATTAATAACATTTGCTGGAGACAAAGTTTTAACAAATTTGAAAACTTCACAAATTTATTTTCTGAATTAAAAAGGTTTAATACTCGAAGAGTCTAGACGAGTCTAAGTAATGGTGTTATTAAAAGTTTTAATAGATCTTGCTTCAGTTCAGAAAACGGATTTCTATCAAGATACTTAAGACTAGCACTAATCTAATCACCTGAAAATAGATATATACATATATACATACGATCAGCACCTGAACCGCTTCTCCACCCAATCGAGGACCAAGGAGGGCCAGGCAATGGCTGCTGATGACTCCGCAGGTAGACCTATAGACTCCCCTGAACCCACCATCCTTAGCTCACAAGGATTGCAAGGTTGTAGCGACCAAAGGAACTAAGGAGTTTGAGCGTGATTTGAATCCCTGCCTGGCGATCAAGAGACAAAGAAGTTACCAATGAGGTGAAAACTAAAGAAAGAAAAGTTACAATTCGACCTTGAAATCAAAATATCAAAGCCTTTAAGCAAAAATCGAAATAAAATATACCCAGTAATATTAGAGACTAAAGTCATAAAAGAAAAACATTGCAAGGTAGTAGGATGGTCAGGGCACCAGCCACCCATTGAGATACTACCGCTAGAGTTATAGGGTCCTTTGACTGGCCAGACAGTACTACATTGGATTTTTCTCTGGTTGCGGTTCCCTTTCCCTTTACCTACACATACACCAAATAGCCTAGCCTATTCTTTACACATTTTTCTCTGTCCACATACACCTGACAACACTGAGATTACCAAACAAAACTTCTTCATCCAAGGGGTTAACTACTGCACTCTAATTGTTCAGTAGCTACTTTCCTCTTGGTACGGGTAGAAGAGAACCTTTAGCTATGGTAAGCAGCTCTTCTAGGAGAAGGATACTCTAAAATCGAATCATCGTTCTCTAGTCTTGGGTAGTGCCATAGCCTTTGTGCTATGGGCTTCCACTTTCTAGAGTAGTGCCATAGCCTCTGTACTATGGTGTTCCACTGTTTTGGGTTAGAGATCTCTTGCTTGAGGGTACACTCGACCACACTATTCTACCTAATTTCTCTTCCTCTTGTTTTGTTCAAGCCTTTTAGAGCCCATGTAGGAAATACTTATTTCAATTATGTAAAGATAGAAAAGCAAAAGCACCACCTCTAAAGTCTCTTCAACCATCACGAGACCAATTATCCTCCTTTATCAAACATAAAACCTTTACTTAACCTACATCTATAGACCTTGATAAACGCCTTGGCTTTCCCAATGAGTTACGAAAAATGACCCAAATTATGAAGAGAGAAAGTCACTGTGAAGTGATAGCGGTTTCATTCTTGGCGATGCCATTTTTCTTTTAGTCTTTGACAACATAATCATATCTCCTAAAGACAAAATATTTTTATTTACATTTGCTGCATAGTAAGTTTTCGTTTAGGCGAAGGCATTCTCTCTCTCTCTCTCTCTCTCTCTCTCTCTCTCTCTCTCTCTCTCTCTCTCTCTCTCTCTCTCTCTCTCTCTCTCTCAATGTCATAAGTATAAAAGAATATAATGATTAAGGGTAATTCTCTTTATCTCTTTCTCCAAATAAGAAAAAAGGCAATAATGAAAAGAGTAATTTTTAAAAGAAATACCATTCGAACATCCGAGTAAGGAGAGAAAGAGAGTCATGGCTTCTACATCAATGTTTTAAGCGTTGCATTGTAGACCTATTTCACATTACAGCTTCTGCATCTACATGTTTTAAATATTGTATACTAGACCTATATGACATTACAGCTACTGTATCAATAGAGCGTTGCACTGAGGCCTACCTGACATTACAGTCGGCAGAAACATCGTTGCTTTTGTGCAGTATTCTAAAATCCAGTATTTATATTCCTCCTGCATTTCTTCAATAGCAGCAAGTAAGATCTATTTTAGTGTACAAACGATTACGCAATTTCCCAGAAATTTAGATAACTTCAGATTCTGAAAAATAAAAATAAGTAAGAGAAACTATTTTATTGAAGTAACTTTTCAGGAATTAAAATGACCAGTTTTAATCTTATATATTTTAAAGAGTTTGAATTAAAATTCATTATATATATCATCATCTTCTACGCCCATTGATGCAAAGGGCCCCGGTTACATTTCGCTAGTCGTCTCTATCTTGAGCTTTTAAATCAATCCTTCTTCATTCGTCATCTCCTCTCCTACTTCACACTTCACATTCTGTAAAATTGAAGTTTCCAAAGAATTGTATCAAACATGGTCTACTGATATTGTTTGGACTTTAGACTGTCATAATTACGAACAAACAACAGTTATAGTGAAATCTTGGAAATTATTTGTGACTGTTCGATGGATATTCAAGTTGAGGAAGGAAAATATTTATAGGCCTAACAAATATGGAGTATTGAATTTGAGGGTGAAAAGTCTTTTATCTTTAGAGCACATCTCAGTGACACAGTGTTCAGACTAAATTTCCGACTCCTGAAAGGTTGAAATGATATTTTTCTTGTATATAATATGTTTTGATCGTTTTATAATTCTTGCAACACACCAGAGAACCCGCTGCTTCCTAATAAGCTATTTCTGAGCCGTAATTGAAAACAAGGTTCCTAACAGCTATACCCTCATTGCAAAGAATCGACTCTAGAAGAGTTTAGCAATTCAAGTAACTGTCTGCTTCTTTCGACCTCATTATCCCCATTGTATAACAGGGTCGGCCTCTCGAGTCTACCCTTCGAATCTATTCATTTGATTTTCCTCTTTTGTAAAGTACATTAAAACAAAATTTTAATCAATAATATTGTAAATAAACTTTTTTTTTTAATCATATTTAAATAGAAATAGTGTTATTCAGTTTTGTCATTTAAAAGTTAATAGCGATTCATATTGTGTTGACTCAAAAATTAAGCAAAGGAAAAATGAGCTTTAACCAGAGAGGAATCTGATATAGTACTATTTTGCGGTCGTCACAGTGCCTCCCCTTGGCCATAAAAATACTGATTTATATGCTAAAAAAAAATTCTAAAATTCATAAATAGCTATAATGATGATTATTACTAAAGGCAACTAAATTCTTAATTATTAACCTTTATAAGAATTTATGAATTTATCAATAAATCTATAAACTTTGTATAAAATGTTTGAGTCTAATTAAATGGATAATATTTTTTGAGCACTAATGGCAGTGATATCTATATCGTCCTGGATAATCTAAAGTAAAGAGACTCGGGTTTTCCGAGAGTCCTGGGTCGGGTCAAGCCCTAAGAAATCGACTCCGTTGAGGATCCTTCCTCTTAGGTGTCTTCCGATTCAGGACTACCTCTCGGTTTGGGGTTCCGAGACAGGCAGGATAGAAAGAGAGTATCCTGTCACTGACGTCCCCCGGTTATCCAGCAAAACAGCAACAGGCTTTCTTTGGTCTGATGTTGAATTCTCTCTCTCTCTCTCTCTCTCTCTCTCTCTCTCTCTCTCTCTCTCTCTCTCTCATCATTAACTCTTTCTTATTCTTTTCTTCCTGTACTTATACAGGGCACAGGGGAAAGGGGGGGGGGTTTTAACGTGAACAGTA
Organism: Palaemon carinicauda; assembly: GCF_036898095.1. Taxonomy (NCBI): domain Eukaryota; kingdom Metazoa; phylum Arthropoda; class Malacostraca; order Decapoda; family Palaemonidae; genus Palaemon; species Palaemon carinicauda. Next base: position 33,491,896 of record NC_090741.1, on the reverse strand, counting down.
TGCAGCCAGACTGTTGATATTTATTTTTGCATTGGACAAGCGTTGAACATAACTTCTCACTTAATAATAAATCTTATATTTCACTTTGTAAACATATATATGTATGAAACAAAGTTGGTGAACTGAAATGAAAAATTTCATTATTGAAAAAATATTAGATCGTTAAATCAATCGTGCTACAATACCCTTTCAGAAAAAAAAAAAATCGTCAATGACGCACAAATCCCTCTAAACACCGTGATTCCGTGAGACTATTCCTGGAACTGCCTGTGTAGATATTCATTCTGGTATTAATGTCAAGCAATTTATTGCTTGAAATCATATATATATATATATATATATATATATATATATATATATATATATATATATATATATATATATATATATATATATATATATATATAAAGACTTTGTCGTGAATTAGAAAAGGTTAAAACCAATGGATTATGTGCTCTCATTTCATCTAGTGTTCCTTCCACATGCACATATTCTGACAAATATCCCAACCATAGTTTCTTTCCAATATTGTATTTTCAAATTTATCTCTAATAATGAGAGCAAGGGTTAACTTGCAGCGATGATGTTTGTGACCTGTGCAAAGAAAGTAATACGGAGCATTTTGGAACGTGGAGAGAACGAGTTACAAAAGTGGATATGATGTACAAGTTTAGAAGACGGCCATGAAACAAGGAAATGGTTGGAAAAGCAAATTAGGTTACCATAACTAATTTCTTCTCAACCGAATTTGGGGTAAAATGGAATAATAGAATTATTCTTAAACTTTCATCAAGAGAGACAGTTGTTTATAGCCAAAGAAAACTATTATTTCTTGGGTAAGCATAAAATAATTTCATAATATATCGTCATTCTAAATATCTATGTGATTTTTTAATTATAAAACCTTTAAAATCTTAATTATATTCCGAAATTAATGTGAATTATACTTTCATAGAAATAATATATATTTATTAGGAATTTAATTATTCATATAAGGAATAACTAATTATATATGCTATTTTGTCACTGAAATCGAGGAGATAATTTGCCTGTGTGCAAGTTGCTAGGAGTGAGAGGAGCAGCAACGAGAAAGGAGCAGAGGTAAACCCAAGTGTTTCAAGTATCTATAGACAATTTAAATACGTTAATTAAAGAATAAAATCAGTTAGATCAAAGCCAAAGATAAGGGGAAAAGGAAGAGCGACACAAATAGTAAAAAAGAATAGAATATGGCTTAATAAGCAAGTTTGAATAACATTCAGTTAACCGTCAGCTGCCCAACGTATTCGTAAGACTGAGTCTTTTCTTGCCACTTCTTTCGGTTGAAGAAGATTCTTCAAATGATGCTACATCAAAACATACAAACCTCGCCATGTTTTCCTTTTTAATTTTTTTTCAACTCTTTTGGACCCAGGATTAGGCTACGTCAACAAGATTTCAAATTTGATTTTTCACTTTTCCTGTCATTACTATTATCATATTTTCCAACAGGGGTTGCAGCAGATTAAGTGAGGATAGAAAAGCAAAAGCACCACCTCTAGAGCCTCCTCAACCATCATGGCACCGATGATCCTCCAGTATCAAACATAAAATTTTTACTTAACCAAGATCTGCAGACCTTACTAAAGCCCTTGGCTTTATTAATGAGTTACCAAAAAAAAAAAAAGGCCTGAAAAAAGATAGTCACTATGAAGAGATAGCGTTTCCTTCGTGGTGTCAAAGTCCCATATGGATGAGATGCCATTTTTCTTTTAGTCTGTCACAATAATCATATCTCCTAAAGGCAGATTATCTTAATTTACATTTGCTGCATAGTAAGTTTTCATTTAGGTGAAGGCATACTAATTTTTAAAAGAAATACCATTAGAACATCCGAGGAAAGACAGAAAACGGAGTCATGGCTTCTACAATACATCAATATGTTTTAAACGTTGCATTGTAGGCCTATCTGACATTATAGCTTCGGTATCTACATGTTTTCAACGTTGAATTGTAGGCCTATATGACATTACAGCTCTGCATCTACATGTTTTAAGCGTTGCATTGTAGGCATATCTGACATTATAGCTTCTGCATTTACACGTTTTAAGCGTTGCATTGAAGGCCTACCTGACATTACCCTTACCTGACATTACCGGCACATCGTTGCTTTTGTGCAGTAATCTAAAATCAAGCATTTATGTTTCTCTTGTGTTTCTTCAGTAGCAGCAAATATGGAATATTTCAGTGTACAAACGATTACGCAATTTCCCAGTAATTTAGGCAACTTCAGATTCCAAGAGAAAAAAATAATTAAGAGAAACTATTTTGATGAGTTACTTTTCATGAATTAAACTGACCAGTTTTATTATTTTAATATTTTAAAGAGTTTGAATTAAAATTCAATATATATATAGTCATCATCTTTTCCTAGGCCTATTGACCCTACCGGCCCCGGTTACATTTCGCCAATACTTCTCCTTTCATCATCTACTTCATACATCACATGCTGTAAAATTGAAGTTTCCAAAGAATTTTATCAAACATGGTCTACTGATATTGTTTGGACCTTAGACAGTCTTAATTACGAACAAACAATAGTTATAGTGAAATCTTGGAAACTATTTGTGACTGTTCGATGGAAATTCTAGGCTGGATATTCAGGTTAAGGAATGGAAATGTTTATAGGCCTAATAAATACGGAGTATTGAATTTCAGGGTGAAAAGTCTTTTATCTTTAAAGCACATCTCAGTGACACAGTGTTCAGACTAAATTTCCGACTCCTGAAAGGTTGACATGATATTTTTCTTGTATATAATATGTTTTGATCGTTTTATAATTCTTGCAACACACCAGAGAACCCGCTGCTTCCTAATAAGCTATTTCTGAGCCGTAATTGAAAACAAGGTTCCTAACAGCTATACCCTCATTGCAAAGAATCGACTCTAGAAGAGTTTAGCAATTCAAGTAACTGTCTGCAGCTTTCAACCTCATTATTCCCATTGTATAACAGGGTCGGCCTCTCGAGTCTACTCTTCGAATCTATTTATTTGATTTTCCTCTTTTGTACAGTACATTTAAACAGAATTTTAATCAATGATTTTATAAGTAAACTATTTTTTTTTAAATCATATTTAAATAGGAATAGTGTTATTCAGTTTTGTCCTTTAAAAGTTAATAAAGAGATTCATATTGTGTTGACTCGAAAATTCAGTAAAGGGAAAATGTGCTTTATCCAGCGAGGGATCTGCCAGTACCCAATAACTTTTGCAATAGTATCAATGGGTGCCTAGCATTGGCCATCAAAATACTGATCTATTTGCTAAAAGAATATTCAAAATTAATAAATAGCTATAATGATTATTATTATTAAAGGCAACTAAATTCTTAATTATCAAACTTTATAAAGAAATTATGAATTTATCAACAAATCTATAAACTTTACATAAAATGTTTGAGTCTTCTTAAATGGAGAATATTTTCCGACCAGTAATGGCAGTGATGTCTGTATCGTCCTGGATAACCTGAAGTAAAGAGACTCGGGTTTTCCGAGAGTCCTGGGTCGGGTCAAGCCCTAAGAAATCGACTCCGTTGAGGATCCTTCCTCTTGGGTGTCTTCCGATTCAGGACTACCTCTCGGTTTGGGGTTCCGAGACAGGCAGGATAGAAAGAGAGTATCCTGTCACTGACGTCCCCCGGTTATCCAGCAAAACAGCAACAGGCTTTCTTTGGTCTGGTGTTGAATTCTCCTTTCTCTCTCTCTCTCTCTCTCTCTCTCTCTCTCTCTCTCTCTCTCTCTCTCTCTCTCTCTCTCTCTCTCTCTCTCTCTCATTAGTAACCCTATCTTATCCTTTTCCTTCTTCTCTTCCTCTACTAATAAAGGGCAGTATGCAGCAGACTGTTGCTATTTATTTATTATTGCATTGGACAGCGTTGAACATAACTTGTCACTTAGTAATAAATCTTATATTTCACTTTGTAAACATGTGTATGAATGCACAAAGTTGCTCAACTGTTATGAAAAATTTCATTATTGAAAAAATATTATATAGTTAAAACAATTGTGCTACAATAATATTTCAGAAAAAAAAAGTAATACATTAATGTAACACGAATCCCTCTGAACACTTTGATTCCGTGAGACTATTCCTGGAACTGTGTCTGTAGATAGTCGGAGTGGGAAAGAGGGCTTCAAGAGGGAAAATAATCTAAGCTTAGTCCTGTTGTCTAATGATAATAACCATCTATGCATTTGGGTTATCAATTCAAAGTTATTACTTGATTTTGCTTATGTCGTTTTGTGTATGAAGCAAAAGGTAGTTAGGGTGTTTCGTGGTTTCGAAACTTGCAATAAATTATTTCAAGCCAAAGCTTAGGTAACAGTCAACGCTGCCTATATAGGTCTAATATCTTGAGGAGTTTATTAAGGCAAAGTAATAATGATAAATGAATAAGTAAATAAGCGAAGTGGTGTGTTATCTTCGGTACCAGAAATACAATTAAATCTACCTATATTATCCAACTTCAATTTACGAAGGGAAAGCTATAATCGGGTCAGACATATTCCCCCACACCTATAATGGGCAGATTCTACAATAGCAACGTATCTCGAATAACAACAACAACAACAACAACAATAATAATAATAATAATAATAATAATAATAATAATAATAATAATATGGCTCTGTCGTCTTGTCTTTAACACTTACTAGGGTATGGCTATATGTCAGGTAGCAACAATAAATTTTTGCATCAAATCTTGTCATTTATGAAAGGTGTCTATCTGGGCATAAAAACTTTTAAAAACCTCTAATGCAAGAAAGAAGGTACTATTAAATAGATGTCGAAGAACCTCTATTGCTAGAGGTAAGGAACCTCAATACTGAGGTCAATTAGCATTATTACTAAAAGTATGGCACCTTATATAGAGGTCAAAGAACTAGTAATGCTAGAAGTATGGCACTCCAAAAATAGATGTCAAAGACTCTCTAATGCTAGTGTTAAAGAACAACAAAATATTTGTAATAGAGCTTCTAATACTAGATGTAAAGAAATTCAATGTAGAGATCAAAGAGCCTCTGCTACTAGAAGTATGGCACCTCTAAATAAAGGTCAAAGAACCTCTAATGCTAGAAGTAGGGCACTTCAAAAATAGATGTCAAAGACCCTTTAATGCTTGAAGTAAGGAGCTACTAAATAGGTCAATGAGCCTCTAATACTAGAGGTACTGCACCTCAAAATAGAGGTCAAAGAACCTTTAATACTAGAAGTATGGCACTTCAAAAACAAATGTCAAAGAGCCTCTACTACTAGAGGTAAAGAACTACTAAATATGTGTCAATGAGACTAATTTTAGAAGTAAGGAACTTCAATACAGAGGTTAGAGCCTCTAATACTAGAAGTATGGCACCTCAAAATAAAGGTCAAACAAGCTCTAATGCTATAAGTATGGCACTTCAAAAATAGATATCAAAGACTTTCTAATGCGAGAAGTAAAGAGCTACAAAAGGAAGATCAAGGAAACTAATGCTAAAAGTAAGGTACTTCAATATAGAGGTCAAAGAGCCCTTAATACTAGAAGTATGGCACCTCAAAATAAAGGTGAAATAACCTCTAATGCTAGAAGTATGGCATTTAAAAAATAAATGTCAAAGACTCTCTAAAGCTAGAGGTAAAGACCTACAAATACAGGCTGAAGAGCCTTTAATACAAGAATGAGAAACTTCCATATACTGGTCAAAAAGCCTCTAATACTAAAAGTATGGCACCTCAAAATAAAGTTCAAAGAACCTCTAATGCTAGAAGTATGGCACTTCAAAATTAGATGTCAAAGACAATCTAATGCTAAATACAGGTCAAAGATACTCTAATACTAAAGGTAAGGAACTTCAGTCAAAGGGCCGATAATAGAAGTATGGCACCTCAAAATAGAGGCCAAAGAACTCGTAACGCTAGAAGTATAGCACTTGAAAAAATAGATGTCGAGGACCCTCTATTGCTAGATTGATTGATTGATTGATTTGAAGTTTTCTGGTATTCTAACATCGAAGGTCATTGACGCCGATATCGTTTATTATAAATAGAGATTAATCGAATATTCAACTAAAACCAGAGAAGTAAATATGTTATAAAAGTTAGATAGCATTAAGAAGACCTGCTTCTGATATCAATTTGAAAATGCCACTAGCATTGTACGACACATCATGTCCAAGGATCTTGGCCAGGATGAACCTGCCATCCTCACCTCGGGCTTCAAACAGACATCTATTTCTCTCGCTACTATAAGTGGGGCATTCGATCAACAAATGTCCCACTTTTAAAGGGACCACACAGTCGTCGCAATTCTATTGCTAGAAGTAAGGCACTACTAAATAGATGCCAAAGAGCATCTAATCCTAAAGTTAAGGTGTCTCAAAATAGGGATCAAAGAGTCTCTAATGCTAAAAGGCACCTCAAAGTAAAGGTTTAAGAGCCTCTGGTGCTAGAGGGAATGTTCTCTAAAATAAGAGGTCAAAGAATCTCTGATGCTTGAAATTTAGCAATTGAAAAAAAATAGGTGAGTGTGGCAGTAACACACACGCATACATACATACATACACACACACACACACACATATATATATATATATATATATATATATATATATATATTTATTTATTTATATATATATATATATATATATATATATATATATGTGTGTGTGTGTGTGTGTGTGTGTGTGTATCACTAACACTTGTGATTTTAATCGAAGGAAATATCTACAACAATAGCATTTAATGCCAAATTTACCTTTGGGAATGTGCACCCGCTGTATATTCAATTATAATGAATGCTTCTGGTTGAGCCAGGATTCGAACTTTACCAAAGCTCGATTGGTAAAGTCTTCTCTGCAGGCACTGTTTCGGCCCATAGCGTAGGTTCGAATCCTTGTCCAGCCAGAAGTATTTATTTTAAATGAATATCCAGTGGATATGCATTTCCAAAGGTAAAATTCGGTATTAAATGCCATTATGGGTGATATATATATATATATATATATATATATATATATATATATATATATATATATATATATATATATATATATATTTAGGCTATATATATATATATATATATATATATATATATATATATATATATATATATATATATATATATATATAAATACAGGTAAATATATGTATATATAATATGTATGTAAATATATATATATATATATATATATATATATATATATGTGTGTGTGTGTGTGTGTGTGTGTGTGTGTGTGCGTGTGTTTGTAATATTAATGAGGTCATTAGTGCTTGATTAGCCAACAACGTTAAAAATATTCAATAGTAGAAAAATGAGTAAATACTGTCACTAATATCCTGGCTAGTGTAGTGGTAACGTGTTTGTCTAGTATTCGCATGACAGCAGATCGGTCCCCGCCGGGACCGTGGGTTCAATCTGTTTACTGGAGAGGCCACTGCTGAGGTAAGGCACCAAAGTGTGTGTGTGTGTGGGGGGGGGGGGGGGGGGGGCACTTGCCCAGCCGAAGTTCTGGTGAGCATCTATTCTAATGGAACTGGAACTGCACGAAAGTACTTGTATATAAGCTCAATGTTTGTTCAATGTAGTTTAATATGATACCTCTGGTCTCTCTGTTGTTATCACCTAACAACTCACTGGCACAATGGGATGCATTGGAAGAGATTGAAGAAGAAAGGGAGGAGAATTCAACACCAGACTAAAGAAAGGCTGTTGCAGTTTCTGGATAACCAGGGGACGGCAATGACAGGATATTGCCCTTCTATCCTGCCCTCTTACTTTCTGTTATTTTAATACTGTTTATACACGACTTGTTTTCAACACAAATGATGTGGTATATGACAATTTATTTTAATATTCAAGAAAATAAATTTTCCTTCATTATATTTTAAGCAAATACTTTCTAATTTCATGATATTCTTTTATTATTTATGAATTTTATTAATTACTAAGTTTTAAGAGATTTGTTGATTCTAAAAAAAACTTTTGTATGTGTAAAATATCAAATATTTTAATTATTTGTAAGATGATTTTACTGATTGTAGTTTTATATTTTTGAATACCCAACGAAAATATTGGTAATAAAGAATTATTACTGTTTCAAAACGCAAACCGCGAGGTAGTCCAGAATTGGAAGACACCCAAGAGGAAATATCCACAAAGGGGTCGATTTTGGGGGGGGGGGGGAGGTTACCCCGAAGCAGTACTCTGGGGAAAGCCGAGTCTCTTCACTTTAGGTTACCCAGGACAATACAATAACTGCTGGTTTTCCTGCTCAGAAAAACTTTTCTATATAAGTAAGGTTCATTATTTCATGCAAAGTATCTGAATCTTTTGATAGATTTATGTTTGGATGATAATTAATGATAAAATAATTTAAATGACTTTAATAAAAACTATCATTAGGCTACAACTATGTATGAATTTCAAAGGATTTTCTTATCAGATATATCCGTAATCAAATCCTTCCGCACTTTAGATTACCCTATTATTCACAAGGGCTATTTCCCATCAACATTGACACATCTAGTGAAGACATCATTAACTTTAAAATGCCAGGACAAAAACAATTTATAAAATGAAATGTTTTTAATTTGATTTG
>NC_090741.1:33473281-33480781 GCF_036898095.1 Palaemon carinicauda | reverse complement strand
TATATATAGAGTATATATTCTATATAGTCCAGGGCTAGGGCCTATGAGTCCATTCAGAGTTCAAGCGGAACCGAGGAAACCCTGCAATTATACAATGAAGTAAGAAAGGTTGGACAGCCAAATAAAAGAAAGGAAGATTGAATGGAGTTAAAGTAGACGGAAACAAAGCAAGTGCAGTTAAGAGCCAAAGCAACGCTGCAAAGCTACCTAGTACTGTAGTGCCTACAGTGCACCGCATGAGATAACTAATGTCACTATCCCCTACGAACGTATGTTGTATCAGGCTTTCGCAAAAATATTGCAACCAGAAGACTGACCAATCAATTTTAACAGACTAACGAGCCCGATATGCTATAAACTGTTTAAGAACACACTGAGCTTTTTCAATCAAGTGACCACATAGTACTGTTCGATGGCCCATTTAGCCAGACGCTATATTTATGAAAGGCCTCTTGTATATCAAACACCTAAATAGACCTGCACTAACGCTTCCTACATACACAATCAGTGCATTGGAAGTAGATACCGGAGAATCTATGGTCGAAACTCGTGTATCTTGAATTCTGAATTTAAAATAAATAGGTATCGAAGATGCCGTTCCTTAATGAACCTGGTAATGTAGTCTATTGTGTTCGGAGTCAAGATGTTCACCATTATAGTGAGCTGACGAACTTCACAAAAAGTGATTACTGGACACATGTTGCCGAAAATCACTATTTAAATTTACTCAAGGGTATACTATCATTTCACTTGCTGTAGCTTCCAATGAAAAACAAATACAACACAAGAAAGGTGTTTAGTTAACTAATCTCTTAAACGGAAAATTAATATGAACCGCCAACCTCATCGATTTAGAAAAAAAAAAAAAAAAAAAAAAAAAAAAAAAAAAAAAAAAAAACTCTATAATCATCAAATAGACAGACAATAATCCTCAAAAATGAAAACGACCATAAGTTAACTCATCCTTACCTTCTGTAGATATATTCATGTCCATAACTAAAATTGATTGCACACTTACCTGTAGAAGAAAAATTTCAAATCAATAACCGAATGTATTCTAATAACAACAAATAAGTCAAATTCTTTTACCGACTTGTGCATTATGTAGTCATAAACGGAGGAAATATGCTCAAAAATGCAAGGGCTGGATTAACATTAGTCTACACTGTCTACTATCCCAAAAGTAACTTATTGTGGTTTTGAGAAAAACACTATCCAAAACAGTTGGCCTCTATCGAAATATTTCTCAGATAATTATTCAGAAGCTTCCATGTGACCTTTTTTCTATTAATTCTCTTTTTATTTAAATACGACAAAGTAAACACAAACAGCATTTAAATATCATCAAAATCCGCTCACTACCAAACAAAACCTCTTGAACACATAACAATAAAAAAATATTGATAAATGAGTGAATTAAAAAATACGTTGTTATGCAGGTTTTTCGAAGTATTTAGTTACGTATAATATGGCTCATAGCAAATGTAATTTATATATTTAAGTTAAAGTCATTTACAAATGACGAATTCTTATATGTAGCAAATTATAGAAATTTTAGTACAGGGATTAATTGAACACACCCTTTTTGACTTAATATTATTTATATTGGCATATTGCAATTGTAGAAATTTAAAACTTTTTGGTTAAACTTTTCAAAGATCATTTGATGAACAATCCCGCTAAATATAAATTAAGCCATAAAGAGATGGGTGTACTTTGGGGGACTGCATGTATAAACAAAAAAAGGAGAGGTAAGAATATAGAATGCATTTTACTGGATAGAGATTAGGGCCAAAACGACCAACAATGATAATAATATCGAATAATTATGACCTTTCCTGTCATATTTAATATAAAATGGCCTTTTTCCAAAAATGGGAAATTCAATCCCACTATAGTTTTTGAGTATGGAAATCATTATAGTTCATCAGTCAAATATTTTCTCTCTTTCTTTTTTTCCTATGTCTAGTAAAACTCAGGCAATAAAACCTTGCGATACCATGGCAATGTTTGGTTAGATCAGGATTGAATCATTATCATTATGAAAAAAATAATGGTTTTCAATAATATACTAGTCGTTTATATATATATATATATATATATATATATATATATATATATATATATATATATATATATATATATATATATATATATATATATATATATATGTATACAACATATATACATATATGAATATATATTCAAATAAGCCATATATTATACTCCTGATGTATGGATTATCTCTATACCTCAGGATCAGACACCCGAAGGCGAATCAACGTAAAGATAATAGCTTCTGGTTGCCCGGGAAATCGAACCCGGGTTCGAAAAACTAAGGTGACAGTGAAATACCATCTAGCCTGATTTTTGAGTTGATACCCCTTGGGTCGCTGATCCCGAGGTATAGAGAGAATCCAGATAAAATTAATCATTAATATGTATGTATGTATATATATATATATATATATATATATATATATATATATATATATATATATATATATACAGTATACATTTATATATATATATATATATATATATATATATATATATATATATATATATATACATATACATATATACACACATATATATACACATATATATATATATACATTTATATATATATATACACATGTATACACATATATATACCCATATATAAACACACATACACACACACACACACACACATATATATATATATATATATATATATATATATATATATATATATATATATATATATATATATATAATCTTTTTATTCCTTTATCATTCCATCAGTGATAATGCTCAATACCTACACAGTATTTAGCTGTTATAATACACATGAAAAAAACTAAACGCTCATATTTGAAATATTATCATTCTCCTAAAGCAAAGCCATACACAGACCAGTGTCCAGTGTATACCTGCATGTTGTTGTGCTGACAGAATCAACGTTGTTTATGCTCCTTTTGTCTCGATTCATTTTAAACCGGAGGATTACAAAGATGACATCAAGTCTCGGTTACTAGGAATCATTTTATTGTTTAAATCTGCCATTGCTCTGCTTGATAGGTTAAAAGGCTCTCATAGTATTGACAAACTACCAGCACAAAGATGAAATTAAGGTTGCCCTGAACATTTCTTTGGGTGTATAAGGCAAATGAATGGTCACCATGACCCTCCACATGTTCTGAAATTTGAATTTAGGCTAAAAATGTTGGTAGGGAAGGAAATTAAAGTAAAAAGTGAAAAGTGTAATATCACCACTGTTCAAAAAAACACATAAACCAGAAAAATAGGAATATAACACAATAGAAAGGGACTTAGCATTAGAAATATGTCTAATAACGAACATGTTCATAAATTTAGATTTTTATTCATAAAAAGATGTTTTTGATGAGGATAAAAGAAATAAAAGGAAAGTGTTGGGGGAGTAATTGCGGAAAAAGCTCTTAAATACATTAGAGGATATATTGTCAAGAAATATGTTAAATACCCCGAGTTAGGAAATAATACTATAAAAGTATTGATTGATTGATTTAAAGTTTTCTGGTATCCACACATCTAAGGTCATTGACACCGACTCAAAAATTATCAAGAATTGCTACTTAGAATGTTTTAATACGGGAAGTTACATGCAGCTTCTAGTCAACAACACTAAGCCCCCTCAGATGATGTAGGTGTGCAGAAGAGGCTTAAAACCGGTACGCTGTTTGGCTGACCTGGTATATCTGGACCGTGAATGGACCTAATTGGTGCTATGTCTAGGCTGCCAGTTTTGTGAGTGAATTTGATTCAATATGAAGCACATAACTTAAACCGGACATCTGTAAATCAGTTCATATCCTTGAAAAAATGCATTTATAATGTCAAACTTCGTCTTACCTGTTGCTAGGTTATCAATGTGGGATTATTTACTGGATAGTTATGGTGGTTGGCTCAAAAACTGTAATGCTTCATGAGAATGATTCCCCGTCGGAGGTTCACTATATTTTAGACGACAGAGTTCATAATCATATTTTTAATAAACAATTTATACTTATCTTTTCTTGCTCTTTATCATTATACTAAAAAGGAACTTTAAATGCACATTTACAGAGTAATTTCTGGGAAATGTACACTTGATACGAAAAATGCTATAATTCTCCGAGATTTTCCTTTTTCAAGATATCTCCTAGACCTAACCCTAAATAAACTCGGATTCCTCTAAAATGGGGTATATTCCCCTGAAGTGGAAACACTAACCTATGTGTATGTGTAGTGGGCACACGCCCCAGGACCTATCGACACAGTAGAGATATATATTATGAGCTTATTTGTGCTTGTCCGGTCCGGGCAAGCACGTTTAAAAACATTTAATAGGGACAAAACCGGCATTGGTGAAATAGACACATCAGATAATGATCTGATCAAAACATCGTTTGTGGTAATTACTATGAAAAATATGTAATATTTTCCGGAAATGAGAAATAATCAGATGACTTTATAGGTATCTTTGAAAAAATATGGATAAGGTATCGATTTCCCTATTCATTCTCATGAGATCATGAAAATAGATAGATTTAGGCAATGTAAGTGTTCAGAACAGAGGTGACATGGATCCAAACATATCAACCGACTGTCTCTCATTGCAAAACAGCAGCCACTCATTTTAGCTCCAAAAGAGAGATCCAATTGGAGCGAAGATCAAATCCTTCGAGTCTTCAGCTTTAGAAAGCAACTGATGGAAGACCGCTCTATGCCTAAATATGGCACATCTCCCGAAAATGACTTTTGCTCTAAAACTATTTCAAAGTTCTCATAATGTTATAATTTTGGTTGCAAAATGAAAATTTTATCTTGATCGAAATCAAAAGTAATAATTGTTTGCAAATATCACCATTCCAATTAAAATTAACGCAATATTTTATTTAAACATATATAATACTTTTTCGTTTTTTTATGTGCAAAATATGAATTCAAAGGTACCCTGCAATTTCCTTCTAGTCATACACAGTTTCGTTTTAGACTCGGTGCTGACGACAACTCATCGCTGCACCGGAAGACACATCGCACAAGTTCATCACTTGGATAGCCTCCGGGGGGGGGGGGGGGGTGAAAATTTCACTGCAATCTCCGTAGAGTTTCACCATGTCCGTTGCCTTTCTTGGCGATTGGGCATGGTCCCTCTATGCTATGGCCTTGTACGACATTGCAAGCGCCTTTACCTAGAGGACTGCACCTGTTGGCCCTGCTACAGATAAAAAACAACGAAGACTCGAACTTTTCGACAAGGCTGATGTCTCTACCGAGGAGTTTGATGACCCCACAATTCATTGCCACAACATTAGATGTATTTGCAACTATTGCAATATTATATCTTCACTCATCCGCCAGTACTTTCAATCCAAACCAGCTGCTTTGGAGGAGACTACTCCCCCTCCCAAACGGAAGAAGAGCCCTGTTCAATCTTCACCAGCTCCCATTGAACCCTCATCATCGCCTCTAAGGACACCAAGGACTGAGAACCTGGCCTCGCCCTTGTCTGTCCCCTCTCCACTTTCACAGACAGCACCTGTTGCAGCCCGCACTCTAAATCTAAAACAAACGAACACACGATCGATATTATTTTCAATCATAGTATAAGATTTATTCATGGTTATTAATTCACCTAACATATCAGTCATGTATGGTTCGTTATAACTTGTGAAAGAACGTAGGTGTAATGTACATATGAAAAGAAATCTTTAGAGACATAAGTTACCACTACACACATATATAAGATAAGTATTAAACTATCTTGTATTATTTTCTAAATTCGTCTCTCTTCTGCTTCTAAAGATCCCCAATTCTCTGTTGTATGATCTACCTCTGGATAACTCAGATAACCTATCATCTTTATTCCTATCAATTTCTTTAAAACCTGAAATGTTCAAACTTGTCTTCTTCTTTTGTTGCTGATAAATCTATTAAGGACTAGATATGTCCTTATTTACAGATCACAGCAAGTCCGTGGAAGGATTAAATCTGGTTCAATCTCTGTGCAGTGGAAGAACTAAAAAAGCAGAAATTGTATATTAGTTTTCCATCTGAGTTTGATATGGGAATGGTGATGAAGGCTGGAGCGAACTTTAAAAAAATAGCAAATGACTTTCTCTGATAAATCCGAACCTAAAATAACTAGATATTTCCAGAAAGAAAACTGTCAATAATGCCACTTTAAAAGGAATGCCATTCAGTATCCAAGTCTTGTTCTTCATAATCAAAAATTATACTTGGAAATTTCAAGTATAATACCTCAGTCCTAACAAATTTAAAGGGTCACGAATGGATCACATCCATCAGAATTTGATAACTGAACGGGAGACGTTTCTTTGATTTTACTCAAAAGTGGTTTTCTAATCTGTTTCTCTCTCGCATTAGCTCAAGATATAAATAAAAGTTGTTTCTATTAAAAAGCTATTTTCTTACCTAATGCTGTCAGCAGAAACATGAAAGAAACTGTTCTTAAAATATTTCATTTAAATTACTCATTACTTCTCATATAGTTTATCTAATTCCTTATTTCCTTTTCCTCACAGGGCTATTTTTCCTTGTTTGACACCTTGAGCTTATTACATCATCCTGCTTTTCAAGGCAGGGTTTTAGCTTAGATAATAATAATAATAATAATAATAATAATAATAACCAATTCAAAATATCACAGTAGTTTACATAAGGAACATTTATAAGGATTAAAAACCTTCACATTTCAAAATTATAATATAGAGTTGTTTCCAAAAATACAATTCAAAACATCACTTGTATCTATAATCTATATTTGATGCTACTCTTAGTCCAAAGGCATTGGAAGAAATCGTTGGCTCAGTCTTATACTTTTAAAAGGAATTGAAAACAGGGGAGCAGAACACCGTAGACCTATATAGACAAACGAACGTACAAAAAAACTGTGCAGATGGAAAGGATAATTTTGATTGGAATTTAACCTTATGATATTAGGACTTCACTAATGTTAATAAAAAAAAGCACAATTCAGATGAAACTGAAGTCATGACAATCCCTTATTCTCTCTGTATATACAAGAGCACTTTTCATATGTAGGCCTACATATTGTCACCAGCTGTAACAAACCCTCTACGATGCTTAGACCGATAGACAAATGTTAGCTATCATTTCCTAAAGGACATTAGATAAGAGAGGAGAAAGGGGGAAAAGATAAAGCTAATGATAGAGATGGAAAAAGGAAAGGATAAAGATAATGAAAAGGGAAAGTCTGGACAAACTGTGATACCCGGAAAGACAAAGAGGGATTTCAAGTCTGATGCAATCCTCTTAAGCCTTTTATCCCACAATGAAATATTTTGTTTGCGATATTTTTTCCTTTATTCTTTTGAGCCTTACACCATTTCTCCATTCTGGCTTCCTTTCTTCAATTTTGCTTTCCAAACTCTTCACTTTCACGTAGCAAGTAAAGAAATAAGAGCTTCTTTGGTTTACGAGAATCGTACTATTTCAGTTGAAGTTGTT
>NC_090741.1:33464656-33469656 GCF_036898095.1 Palaemon carinicauda | reverse complement strand
TCCTCTTGGTAAGGGTAAAAGAGACTCTTTAGCTATGGTAAACAGCTCCTCAAGGAGGACAATCACAAATGAAACCATTGTTCTCGAGTCTTGGGTAGTGCCATAGCCTCTGTTCAATGTTCTCCCATTATCTTGGATTAGAGTTCTCTTGCTTGAGGGTACACGCAGGCACACTATTCTATCTTGTTTCTCTTTCTCTTGTTATGTTGAAGTTTTCAACATAACAAGTTCTTAAACTTCTCTTGTAATTTATATCCTTTCCTCACTGGGCTATTTTCCCTGTTGGAGCCGTTAGGCTTAGCAAGTAATAATAATAATAATAATAATAATAATAATAATAATAATAATACAGATGGAGTTGACTCGAGAATGATTTGTGAATGCCGCAACAAACTATTATTTTCTTTAACAGGTTAATTTATGCCTTTTAAAAAGAAAGCCAAGGAAGAGGAAATAAAGAGAGCCATGGAAGAGGAAATAAAGAGAGCCAAAGATGGGGAAATAAAGAGAGCCATGGAAGAGGAAATAAAGAGAGCCAAAGATGGGGAAATAAAGAGAGCCAAAGATGGGGATATAAAGAGAGCCATGGAAGAGGAAATAAAGAGAGCCAAAGATAGGGAAATAAAGAGAGCCATGGAAAAGGAAATAAAGAGCCAAGGAAGAGGAAATAAAGAGAGCCAAGGACGGGAGGGAGTAATTTCATTCTGTGCAAATGTTGCTCTGAATGAGATGAGGAGCAACAAAAAAAGGAGCAGAGGAAATCCCAAGTGTTTCAGACATGTATAGACAGACACTTTAAATGCGCTAATGAAAGAATAAAAACAGTTAGATAAGAAAAGATGAGAAATAAAGAGGGCCAAGAAAGAGTGCCACAACTAAAAAGATTAGAAAATGGCTTAAGAAGAGAGTTTGCACAACTAAGAGGAATGGTTTCTTAACCTCTGAAAATTTATTCTAGCAACGACAAATTCATATTTTCAGTCGAATTTTGTGCGACCAAAAACATAATGTACACAATAGCTATCATGAAATACCGGTAGGCCTATGGGGTGAATTTACCAAAGCACACTGACGATGATTCTTTGTTACAAACTCATTCGCAATATCGATCAAGTAAAAGCTATCGGTTTTCTAAGCCTACTATGCCTTTACTTACAGTTTATTATATCTATCATTTGTTCTTGAGTGACAATTATATTAGGGGCTTTCAAGTTTTAATTTCATCTAATTTCTAGTTTGCAGAAGATACTTATTAAATGTTTTAATTGATAGTTATGTTTCTTGTCTTTGGTTTTAAAATTATAGTGATAAGGTATGAAGATGAAAACCTCACAAACAGAAAAGTCCTCCACAGACTTGGTAATACTGCATTGACTACGAATGATCAAGGTGTTTAATATTTCATTCTATTGGCAAACTATATATATATATATATATATATATATATATATATATATATATATATATATATATATATATATATATATAATATATATATATGTGTGTGTGTGTGTGTGTGTGTGTCTGTGCGTGAGTGTGTGTGTGTACTGTTAGTAATACTGGGCATGTACTTAATTCTAAATTCTAATAGACCGGCCTTCTCCATCATGAGTCTCAATACTACACAGTATTCTAGAAGTTTTAATCCCGCTTTGACAACATTGTGGGATGATCAGGTGAACTTCAAAAGTTCTAACTTGCAGAAAATGTTTTCATGTTGAACAGGCAGCCATAAATGTTTTTATAGTTTATATATGAAATATGTTTAAAAGTTGTTAATGTTTTAAAATATATTTTAATTGTTCATTACTTCTTATATCGTTTATCTGTTTCCTTATTTCCTTTCCTCACTGGGCTATTTTTCTCTGTTAGAGCCCTT
Organism: Palaemon carinicauda; assembly: GCF_036898095.1. Lineage (NCBI taxonomy): Eukaryota > Metazoa > Arthropoda > Malacostraca > Decapoda > Palaemonidae > Palaemon > Palaemon carinicauda. The sequence goes on along the minus strand of NC_090741.1, from coordinate 33,467,777 downwards.
GGGCATAATTATGGCATTTTGCTTTTCCAATCAGGGTTGTAGTTTAGCTAATAATAATAATAATAATAATAATAATAATAATAATAATAATAATCTGGGGATATCTTAAAAAGCTATACAGCCTAATTTACATTGACCAAGGTAGGAGGGGTACACCTAGAGGAAGGGGTAGACTTAGGGAATTGATAGACCTTGGGGAAAGGGTTGACATAGAGGAAGGGTATATCTCGAGGAAAGGAAAGGGTACACCTAGAGGAAGAAGTAGACCTAGGAGATGGGTAGATCAAGTGGAAGGGGTAGACAAATGGGCGAGGGAGAGAACTAGAGGAAGGGAGAGACCTAGAAGAATGAAGTAAATACTTGTTTACAGTAAAAGAGAGATTTCATATTCACAATTACTGAATCTACGTTAGTTGTTGTAGGCCTAATGTGCTGTATTACATATCAGCAATTATTAACGAGTATCATAATGGTTTACACCAAAATTAAATAAATGGACCAACTAACGCGCTTCTGGCACTACTGTAAAGTAGATAGGTTTCAACTACTCTACCCACCGATATAAATTCACAGTATATCGATATTACATATTTTTATGTTTTTTCTTTTTTATAAAACCCTTCGAAATTTATATTCTTTCCCAAAGTTGATGTACTTTATATATTTAACAAATTTACACATATCTATTAAAAGATTTTTTTTATTTCCTTAGATGATAATTGATAACTATTTTTCTACTTAATACAATCATATGAAGGGGAAAAATCAAAGTTATTTTGCTTTTGCGCAAAGTTGCAAATCTGAAAGAGGTGAGGAACAACTAGAAGGAGCAGAGGAAATCAAAAGTGTTATTTTAGACATTTATAGACACTTTAAATACCCCAATGAAAGAATAAAATCAGTAAGATAAGAGGAAAAGATGAAATAAATACGGTCAAGGAAGAGAAAATAAAGAGGGTCAAAGAAAAGTGTAACAACTAGATACAGACAGGATATAAATTGGCTTAGGAAGCGAATTTGCACAAGAAGAACGGTTGGGAGGGAAGGAGCCAGAGGTTCATGATCGAGGATTTGAAAGTTCTCAACAAAGAATTATTAACGATAGACAAAGCAGGAAATGTAGACAAACCAGAGGAAAGATCCATTAGACGAAAGATAATTCATTAGTGAAGAGAGAACAGAGGCAGAAGAGGTGAGACTACAATAACCAACAATAAACGAAACAATGGGAAAACAGAAAAAGTCACTGTCTGTTTCATGCCCAGGTTAGGACAGTCTCGATACTTGTACTCAACAGTTGTAATCATTAGTCTTAACAGGACCCATACAGTAATGGACGGGTCAACTAATGCTCATCCGCTGTCAAGCGATCCACCAAGGCCCTGCTGTCGTTCATTAATAAGTGCGCTCTCTCTCTCTCTCTCTCTCTCTCTCTCTCCTCTCTCTCTCTCTCTCTCTCTCTCTCTCTCTCTCTCTCCATTCGATGCTCATCTTTTTTTCATTTTACATTCTGTGCATTCACTATTAAAACTAAGCTTTTGTTAAAACTTTCATATTCGTTATTTTGGTTATAAGTAAATAACAATCCTATCCTTAAAGGAAACCTAAGTACTGGCCAGAGAAATCGAAGGTATTCATCATCTATTATGTCCTCATTTTCTTTTTCAATGTTACATTCTACATTTGAGGAAAAAAAATCCTTGTCAGGCCTAATTCTACAGATAACTTTCTGTTGCGCATTGCACTTTCTGGAGTTTGCATTTGCCGATTCAAAATTTCAAATTCTTCTTTGTATTCAGTAGGAGTTTTATCACTCAACATCTTTCCCAGCAAATTTTAAAGTTTCCTGGATTGTAATTTTTATGAGGCTTAAGCATTTGACGTAGCCTAAACACACCCCCCCCCCCCAAAAAAAAAATGCACCGATATGTTTTTACTTAGTCACCTTGTAGAGTTGTTGGACTGAATTGAACACCGTATTATCTTTTAACCATTGCATATAAAACAATCATTTGGCATGACGGAATCACTCCTTTCTGAAATCTGTAAAGGCAACTAAAACGAAAAGGTCTACGAGTGGTTGCCTTTTTTACTCTGACTTTGAAGGGAGAACAAATAATAATTTCGAATGCTATATTTATTAACACTTGTTAGAAATTATCATTATCATTATTTTATCTTTGCTTTGTGTGGTTTTGAATAACAAAATTAATTTATTAATACACATTTTTATTATATCTATAGTATAGTGTTGATTTCCATGAAACCATTTTGTTTTCATTGTAAAGGTTTCCGAGTCAGAACTGAATCTAGTTATTTCATTGAGAATTGAATAAAACAGATCTAAATGATATTGAACTTAGCGAGAAGAAAAAGGACGCCTCACTCTCAATGGAGGAACTTAGGAAAGAGATAAAACGGAAACTGCCAATATATCTTCATAATTGTATTAATTATGGATATGTGAAGAAGACAATATCTCAGAAGGAAAATAGAATAATTGATTCTATAAACACATACGTTGCAAATTCAGTGATAAAGAATGTAGTATTTTTTCTCTTGATTCAACCTCAGAAGGTCCTAACAAGACGAGGATCTGGTCACATGTGCTGCCATCTAGCCACAACCAACCCATTATAGTGTAACTTCACAAATATATTCATACAATATATTATGTCAACCTTAATGTGCACTTTTGTAATCATGTCCTTATCAGCGATGTCATAAAGAAAATGGCCTTCAATCTCAGTAAAATAATTGTTAGACTAAACAGTGAAACAGATAACTTCAACGTCCCTCATTGCTTTTTGAAAAATATGCTATTGATTGATAGATTACTTACCTCAATACACTACACATGTTTCCCGTGAATGATACATGGCTAAATCCTCACAGCATCTGGGGAATGACGAGTACTAGACTTTAATTTATTTTTCGAGGTAACACAAACAAACAAACAAAAAAACAAACAAACATACACATACACACAGATATCCACGCCAAAACTGAAGGAATCATAGATTGCTGAAATTTGATACAGTGCCCAAAAGATAAAGAGAAATTCAAAAAGATAGCTTTATCATCTAGATACATGGCTAGTAATGTATTGTTTTTAATAATT
>NC_090741.1:33454656-33457156 GCF_036898095.1 Palaemon carinicauda | reverse complement strand
ATTTCACTTCCGTTATTCCGATCTAATATGAATAAAGCCTCAACAAACTTATATAAATGATACAATTATGATAATTTCTTTGCCTGTTTTCGTTTCATCTCTTTCCAAAAGTTTTTCTCCATTCAAAGTAAGTGTCCAGTTTCTTCTCTTTTGTTCAATATCAATTATTTCTGTCTTTATTCAAATGAGACTGAAATAACTGAATTCAGTCTGAACTTAGAATTAGTACAATGAAAATATAATATCGTCTAGAAATGAGTACTTCTTTATAATGTGATAGCTGACCTCATGGGAGTAAAGCCGATGTTGACAATTATCCAATAATAAAAATATTTGATCACCTATCAATTACTTTTTATTTTATTATTTGTATAAATCTTAAAATCTAAAAATATATATCTTTTACTATACAGAAATTTATAGCTTTGAATGGTAAGAATATGAAAAATTTCCATAGTTGTAAGCAATATTTAGATTCAGTAAAATATTTTTTATGAGTAAGCGTAATCCAGAAGTCTTCAGTCCACTAATAGTCCTTCGTCAATGTCAGCTTACTTTATTTGAGGTGATTAAAACACCAACAGAATTTAAATCAATAAGAATAATATCAAAGGGTAATTCACATTTATTAGCCTAGATACAACCCTAGTTGGTAAAACGTGATGCAATAAGCCCAAGGGATCCAGCAGTGAAAAATAGCCTGAGACAAGAAACAAGGGAATAAATAAACTATAAAATATATAATAACAAACAAAATAAAATATCTTAGTAAAGAATCCAACAACTCTCTAGCGGTAGTATCTCAACGGGTGGCAGGTTCCCTAACAAACCTATTACCTCTGACTAATCAACTATATTAGTAGTCGTAGTTACCACTGAATCAATTTATAATAAAAAAAAATAAATTGTAGTTTATAAACTATAATCTCGATTTGTGCTTCCAAAAACACAATTAGAAATAACATTTGTATTCATAATCAATATTTGATATTTTTAGTGCAAAGGCATTGGTAAAAATCGCTGGTTCAACCTCATATTATTAAAAAGAAATGAAAACACTGTAGGCCTCTATATTCCATAGGGCTAAAAGTGAAGTTTCACCAAGTGTTTAATTAGACAGACAAACGCACAAACAAAACTATTCAGATGGAAAGGGTAATTTTGAATGGAAGTTAAACTTATGACTTCATTGATGTTAAAAAACCATAGAATTCAGATGAAGCTGAAGTCCTGCCAATCCTTTCTTCTCTCTGTTTACACAAGAGCGTTTTTACATGTAGGCCTACTTAGTCACCAGCTGTAACAAACACTCTACGAAGCTTTTGACCGATAGACGAGTAATAGCTATTATTCCCTGGAGGAGTTTAAATAAATGATATAAAAAAGGAAAAGATAAAGATAACGAAAAGCAAAAGTCTGGACAACCTTCGATACCCGGAAAGACAGAGAGGGATTTCAATTCGGAGTCTGTCCTCTTGAGCCTTTTAATATTTCTCCCTTCTGGCTTCCTCTCTTCAATCTTGCTTTCCAAAATCTTCACTTTCAGCAAGTAAAGAAATAAGATCTCCTTTGGTTTACGAGAATCGTAAAGAAGTTGTTGAATGGAAAATACCACCAATGTTTAGAACAGGAATATTGGTATTAAAAGACTTCTCTTTTATAAAATATAATCTTAATTAAGTTGTGTTTCCAAGAAAATCTATACAAAACATCAACATTTGAATCAATAATCAATATTTGGTGTTAAAATTAGTCCAAAAGGAGTAAATGAAAAATTTCTTTGGGTGGAGTCACGTACACAAATTAGTGGATATTATGAACTTAACCCAATATCACTTATTTCTCTTTTCTTTTATTGTATTTGATTGAAATAACGGAATCCAGTTTATCCTAAGAATTCATAACAATGAAAACAATAATGTTTAGGGATGTTGTGTTCTTTAAGAATAGGGTTTTTGGCCTGATGACATCACAGGCTCTTTGTACCTTCTAGGCCATAACACTAATAACTTATTTGATAAAAAAATCGTTTAAAAATTTCATGTAGCTGTAATTGTAGTTACAATTTAGATGTTCTTGATATTTCAAGAACATCTTAATTGATATTTATAAATTCTTATCAAATACTATAAATATATCAAATAAATGAATAAACTTTGCATAAAATATTGAAGCTTGTTGATATGAAAAAGATTTTCCGATCAGTAATGGCAGTGATGTCTGCAGAGGCCTGGATAACCTAAAGTTAAGAGGCTCGGGTTTCCGAGAGTCCTGCTTCGGGTCAAGCCCTAAGAAATCGACTCCGTTGAGGATCCTTTCTCAATGGGTGTCTTCCGATTCAGGACTACCTCTCGGTTTGGGGTTCCGAGACAGGGCAGGATAGAAAGAGAGTATCCTGTCACTGACGTCCCCCGGATATCCAGCTAAACAGCAACAGGCTTTCTTTGGTCTGGTGTTGAATTCTCCTTCCTCTCTCTTTCTCTCTCTCTCTCTCTCTCTC
>NC_090741.1:33437156-33449656 GCF_036898095.1 Palaemon carinicauda | reverse complement strand
ACTCTGTTAATTGCATGGTGCCACCCTTCTACATCATTGTTAGTCCGAACAGGGCGTTTGTAACAGCTCCAAGAATGTGGAGGATGCATCTGATTCCTGATCCATGTTTTATTATAGTAAGTAATGAGATCTTTCAATCGTTGATCAGGAAGTGGATGGCTAGTGATATGGCGAAAAGCTGGCTCTATATGTAATGGTTTATATTAATTTCGTAAAGTTTGATATTACAATTTACATAAGGTACATATGTGTTAATACTATTTAAGGTACATAGCAGCCATGCATGGTACATAGCAGCCAGGGATGGTACATAGATGACGGTGGTACATAAAAGCCAACGGTACATAGACGCCTGTTTAAATGCTGAGACAACTAAACATACGATATCTGTGATATCGATATTTTAGGCAGTTCTTATCTATACTTCACCTGAATTGGTCATCCGACCAAACCAGCTATACTCCTGTGATGGAGATGTTTAACACTGTTGTTTTTAGAGAATAAACCATTTTAAAGTTACAATGCTGGACTTTAATTCAAGACTCAACATCTCAAACAACACATACTCAATGTGTGTTAATAACAGTAGCACACTAATACATGAACCTCCCTGGTCGTAGCTTGGGAAGAATTGAATTGAATTGAATATAAAATCTAGGCATTAAGCCAAGCACTGGGCATCAAAGGGCATTCAGTGCTATATAATGCAAATTAATCAATCATATCCTTACGATTACACCATTTTGTATAATTCTAACCTATAAAACCAATACTAGCTTGTGTGTAGAGAAGACTTGGGCGCTGCTCATATGTATGTATGTATAGTGAGTCTCTAGGGCATTGTCACTGTCCCTTGCCTCTGCCATTCATGAGTGACCTTTAAACACAGCCAAGGTGACGTTTGTGCTATCAAGAATATCCCACTTGAACGCTCTTGAATGAAAATAGAAAACCCATTACGAAATTAAGAAAATAAAAGTGTAAGAGCAAACAAATAAAAAGTTAAACTGAAGTAAAAGGTTGAAAAAACCCATGAATGTGGATCTCCTCACTTTGAAACTTGAAGCCATTTCTGTCGCATAATTCACGAATCCTTGGAGGAGCCATTTGTTGGGTGAGGGACACATCGGCCAACTTATCTGTCGTCTTCCAAAGTCTCAAAAATATAAGCGCCATAAGAAAGGGGGGACCAGACTATACATCTTTCGACAATCATAAGTCACGAATTTCTCTGAAATCATTATTAACGATGGAAGATACTTCCAGTGATAGGGAGACGGATTGCTCAGGTTAACATGGGAAAAAAATGTTTCTTCGTACAGTGTTCCAATAATGCATCTACACCCCCTCACACACACACACATATATATATACATATATATATACATATATATATATATATATATATATATATATATATATATATACCTAAATGTGTATATATATATATATATATATATATATATATATATATATATATATATATATACCTAAATATATACATATATATATATATATACATAGATAGATAGATGGATAGATAGATAGATATATAATTATATATATTAAGATATCTATATATATATATATATATATATATATATATATATATATATATATATATATATATATAGATAGATAGATAAATATATAGATGTATGTATATACGAGGCCTGTCTAAAAAGTATCCGACCTTTATTTTTCCCGTGCGAAATAGAGACGATAACGCGGCGCCACTCTGCACAGTGAAGGAAGATACCTTCATGCGCATGCATGAATTTTTTCACCACCATCCAGCACATCAGTTGCTGCCTGTCGGTCGCTGAGTGAGGTGCTACACATCGTGTCTGTCGGATTACCAATTCTCTCAAGATGATTGAACGTGTTGAGCAAAGATACTGCATCAAATTTTGTCAAAAGCTTGGTGATTCTCAAAGCGAAACAATTCGTAAGATTCAGCAGGTGTTTGGAGAAGATGCGATGGGTGTAATAAAAATTAAGGAGTGGTTCAACCGATTCAAAAGTGGCCGTGCATCAGCAGAGAGTGACCAGCGTTCTGGCAGGCCCCAAACTGCTTGGAGTGCAGCTGTTGTTGAGAGCGTGTGAAATTTGGTGATGGCAGATCGTCGTTCGACCGTGCGGGAGATTGCCCAAGAGGTTGGAGTGAGTAAAGATTCCGCACATGCAATTTTGCGTGATGATTTGAACATGCACAGAGTGGCTGGGAAATTTGTGCCCAGGTTGTTGTCTCCGGAACAAAAGGACCTCCGTTTTCAAGTTGCAAAAGACCTTCTGGACACTGCCAACACTGATCCTCAGTTTCTGAACACCGTGATAACTGGAGAAGAGTCATGGGTGTACGGGTACGACCCAGAAACAAAAAGACAGTCGTCGCAATGGAAGCATCCCGAGTCTCCAAGGCCGAAAAAAGCGCGGCAGGTGCCAAGCAAAATGAAGGTGATGCTGATTGTCTTCTTTGATATCCGTGGAATTGTGCATCACGAATACGCACCGAAAGGACAAACAGTGACAAAGGAGTACTATCAAGATGTTCTGCGACGTCTCCGTGACGCAGTTCGGCGCAAAAGGCCAGACATGTGGACGGCGAAAAATTGGCAACTGCATCACAACAACGCCCCCCCCCCCCACACTCATCCCAACTGATCCAACATTTCTTGGCCAAACATGAAATTCCAGTCGTTCGCCAACCTCCCTACTCTCCAGACATGGCTCCTTGCGACTTCTGGTCGTTTCCAAAATTGAAGACGCCACTGAAAGGATCCCGTTTCGAGACTAGAGAAGAGATAATGCGGAATGCGACGGCGAAGATGAACACCATTCCAAAAGAAGACTTCCAGAGGTGTTTCCAGCAGTGGATGCAATCGGTGGGCTAAGTGTGTGCAAGCACAAGGGGCCTACTTTGAAGGGGATTAGGGTCCAAATCCTGTCAGGTATGTGGAATATTTTTTCTGGCATAAGGTCGGATACTTTTTAGACAGGCCTCGTGTATATATGTATATATATATATATATATATATATATATATATATATATATATATATATATATAGATAGATAGATACATATATATATATATAGATATATATATATATATATATATATATATATATATATATATATCTCTAAATGTATATATATATATATATATATATACATATATATATATATATAATAATAATAATAATAATAATAATAATAATAATAATGTTTATTGGACAAAAAATATTTACATTCAAAGATTTACAAAAAGAAAAAAAGACTCAGTCCAAGCCCATGTGGAGCAGAGCTCTTCGGGCAATAATACAACAAAATAATATCATCAATTAAGTAAAAATAAAAAATAAAGTAAATATGGATATAGATATACAAAATGTACGCATACATATACATAATCATATGTATACAAATAGATATTTATAAATGAGAATCTTAGCCTAAAAACAAATGGAAATGCATATTTATATGATAAGGAAAGATGGTATATGAAAGCTAATGGTATATACATTGAAAAAATTGTAGATATTAAGCAAAAAACTCAGTAAAAGAACTAGTTTTACAAGTAAAAAAATATTCTAAACAATGAAACATACTTGCGTTGTGGTTAGGTAGGCAAGTATAAATATTTATTAATAAAGCTTAATACCCAGATAACAGGAGATTTGTATATGATTTCTTAAAAGACCGAACGCTAAGCAGTGCCTTTAGATAAGCGGGCAGAGTATTCCAAAGTTTAATACCTTGGTATAGATACGATTGCTCGCATCTATTAATACGTATGAAAGGGAGAGTTAAGTTTGAATTTCTTGTTCCATATGGATGAACTGATTGTTCCTGAATTATTTTTCGTCTTAAATCTGGAAATTTGTTCAAAATAAGTGTTTGAAACATCATATTCATTAAGGAGAGCTTATAATTGTCTTCCAGCTTCAATATCGAGAGAGACCGGAAAAGTGGCGATGCATGAGCTAAGTAATCACTGGAGCTTATGATTCTTACCAGTCTTTTTTGAATTACAATTAATGGTTGCAAGACATTTCTACTACTACTCCCCCACGCCGTATTGCAGTAATTTAGGTGAGGAGATACTAACGAGTGATACAATTGTTTTATAATATATAAGGGGAAATACTCTTTTAATCTATATATGATACCCATTACTTTGGCAATTTTATTAACTGTCATATTTACATGCTCACAGAAAGTTAGTTTATTATCAAGAATTATCCCTAAAAATTTACCACTGGACTTCTGATCCAGAGTGTGATTTCCTATAGAAACCCTTATGTTATCAGGAACTCTTCGTAGAGAAAAGATTATGAAGTATGTCTTTCTTTCATTTAAGGTTAACTTATTTGCTAGTAGCCAGTTTTTTACATGAGTTAAATCATTGGTTAGTGTATCACAGAGGGAGTAGATATTTTTATGTCTAAAGTGAAGCGTAGTGTCATCGGCAAAGAGTATGGAGCTTAACCTACCTACTGATCGAGGTAGATCATTGATATAGGCGAGGAAAAATAACGGTCCTAGGACTGATCCCTGGGGAACACCTATTTTGACATCCATAACCTCTGAGAGATGGCCATCGAGGGTCACAAATTGTTTACGACTCGTTAAGTAGGATTTTAGTAAGAGTAATGCATTTCCACGTATTCCATAATGTTCGAGCTTTTTAAGCAGCACATCATGAGACACTGTGTCAAAGGCTTTACTCAAATCTAAAAAGACCGCACCAAGGTATTCATTTTTATTCATCGCATTGTAGATATTTTCAAGAAGGTCATTTACAGCATCACTTGTACTAACGCCACGCAGAAAGCCATACTGACAGGAAGAAAAGATATTACATCTAGTAAAGAAAGAGTAGAGTCGATTGTACAATAATTTTTCAAAAATTTTATTCAATAAGGGAAGGCAACTTATTGGTCTATAGTTATTGACATCCGATTTATCACCAGACTTATGTAGCACAGTAACGCATGCTATTTTTAAAATGTCAGGATAAATGCCAGAGGCAATACAACGGTTGAACAATAAGGATATAGGAAAGGCAAGTAAACTAGCATTATTCTTATATAGTTTAGTAGGGGGAGAATGAATATTTGCTTTTTTGTTCTTTAGTTTTTTTATAATGTTGATTACTTCAAGTGGAGAAGATGGGGTCAAATAAATAGAGTGCTGATTTGAAGGAGGCAAATAGGAATGAAAATCTAACTGATTATTTTGAGGCAGGGCATCTCGGAGAGTAATGCCAATTGTAGAGAAATGAAGATTAAAAGCATTTGCAATCTGTTGGCTGTCAGTAATAGTTTCGCCGTTACGACCAATGAGTTTTCTTAGCGAAGTGCGCTTTTTCTTTCCAGGCCTAAGGGACGAATTTATGAGATCCCAGGATTTTTTAGCATCATTTCGGAGTTGATCAAAAGTACTATCAAAATATTTTTTCTTTGCCACGCGAATTAATGTAAGCAACATATTACAATAGTTTCTATAGCGTTGGGCACTATAAGCACCCAATTTCATTCTTCGATATAAATTATGTTTAATGTTAATTGATTTCAGTAGCCCTTTGGAGAGCCACTTATTCACCAATCTTTTAACACTTACATATTTTGTTTTTAAAGGAAAGCATTCATTGAAAAAGCTGTCTATTTCATCCGTAAAAGAGGCCGCCCCCAGGTGAGGATCTAATGAGGCTTGACCATATTCGGTCCAGTCTTTCCCCCTCAGGAGTTCCGTGAATTTCCTGTCATTCACTTCGCTCATATCTCTGAATTGAATTTTTATTTTGTTGTCTACGTTGTTTAATATAGGCATTAATAGACTACAGAAAATTGGGAAATGATCTGTGATATCTGCTAAGAATATCCCACTATTACCAACAAGATTATTATTTGCCCAAATATGGTCGATACAAGACAGCGAGTCATTCGAGCCGACTCTTGTTGGTCTAGTTATTGACGGGCGAAAGTCAAAAGATCGCATTGTGTTATATATATATCTAAATATATATATTTATAAATATATTTATAACCTATATCTTAATATATATAAAGCTGTATATATATATATATATATATATATATATATCTATCTATCTATCTATATATATATATATATATATATATATATATATATATATATATATATATACACAACGGCAACAACAACAACAACAACAACAGCTAAAGCGAAAAAAAATACAGTCTTTTCTAGTCACCAACAAGACAAAGATATCTTTCTAGTATTTATTCACGTCTGGGGTATGATCAATTTTCATCACGCTGACTACTGCGGATTAGTGATGTGGGAGTCTTAAGTCTGAGTATATATATATATATATATATATATATATATATATATATATATATATATATATACATACACACACATAAATATATATATATATATATATATATATATATATATATATATATATATATATATATATATATATATATATATGCATGAATATAGATATCAATTTAATTATCAGTTCCTAAAAGACTTCTGAAGAGAAACCTTAAGAAAACATAGCTATATTTTAAAATGTTTCATTACAACGGAGTAAAATTAACAAAAACATAAATAATATGAGAAAACAGTAAAAAGAATACCATAGAAAATCCTTAATCAGATATTACGGAGAAAGATTTTCTATTATAATGATAATTTTCCTTAGAGTGCGGATAGCACGCCCCCCCCCCCCCCCTCAAGATTATATCCTCATTTGATTGATCTAAGAAAATACATACCTTAGCTATGATACAAATCATATCGTTACAGTTGTTTATGTTTATAATTATTTTCTATGTAATACAAGGATTAATACAAACTTGTATTACCTATCATTTATTTATACATTGTCCAAAAATAGTGAGTTCGCTCATAATCTCCGAAAACATGATGACGTATGCAAGTATTTACTTCCCAAATGACAGTTTGCCCTCATGAGCGAATAAAATCCCTAATGATTGTTTGTCTTCAAAATGATTTCATGTAGTCATTGCGAGCATAATTACGCTGAATATTTATTGCATGTAATACCGAGCTTCGAGTTGATACCAAATATACATTTCAGTCAATTCATTATGCAGAAAATGAATTGTGAAATTTCACTCCCCAGATAAACTGACCAGATTTATTGGCAGATGAATTTGCCTCAAGTAAAGCCAGTAATTTAAACTGACTTACGATTATAAGTTTGTGAAATATAGCAAATCTATTCCTATGTAATTTCTATCTGATTCATAATGCAGTTTAGTAATGTTTCTTAAGACTGAAAGAAATGGCGGACAGTTAACGGGAGAAAATCAGTATCTAAAATATCGTTCAGAATTTGACTGTTATCTATCAAATATCCGAGATATTGTCTCATCTTTGTTTGTTAAAGCACATTAACAATTCTCCTTACCTCTCTCTCTCTCTCTCTCTCTCTCTCTCTCTCTCTCTCTCTCTCTCTCTCTCCTTCTTATTCTTTTTCTTCATAAAGTTACAAACTGATATTATATTACAAATTCACCTATCTCTCCTCTTCCGTATAAAGTTGTAAAATCCTATTATACTTCACTAACCTCTCTCTCTCTCTCTCTCTCTCTCTCTCTCTCTGGAACGCACGCCCATACACACACGCACACAGAACCCCACAGCCAGCCAGAGGAAGCTCGTCTCATACGCGTATAAGATTCAAATGGTCCCGTCATGCAGTAAATCTCATCCTTTGCTTCTCATTAGGCAAGATTACTCCGGACTTAGGAGGAGATCTGGTATATATACGGCTTCTACTCGAAGTCATTCGGCTTTTAATCTCTTCTAGATGGATCATGTGGGGATGGAGGACACCCCCCCCCCCCTCCCACCTCCTAAACAGCCCTACTGGTTGAGCAGACAATTAGAATCTAATTACTCTGAAAATCTCTCTTAAATTCAAGTCCTTTCAGACTTCAACGAACTTGGAAGGTGTCGTTCAATTTCTCCTTCCCAAATTTGGACTTTTCCCCTTTCAAGGTCTACCTTCCATACAATTGGATGTACAGTGAAAACGGAGGGGGGTGGAGAAACATACAATTGTATGGAAGGTAAACCTTAAAAGGGGAAAACTCCAAAGGAAGGAGAAATGGAACGACACCTTCCAAGTTCGTTGGAGTCTGAAAGGACTTGAATTTAAGGGAGATTTTCAGAGTAATCAGATTCTAATTGTCGGCTCTAGCAGTAGGGCTGTTTAGGAGGTGGGAGGGGGGGGGGTGTCCTCCATCCCCACATGATCCATCTAGAAGAGATTAAAAGCCGAATGACTTCAAGTAGAAGCCGTATATATACCAGATCTCCTCCTAAGTCCGGAGTAATCTTGCCTAATGAGAAACAGAGGATGAGATATACTGCATGACGGAATCATTTGAATCTTATACGCGTATGAGACGAGCTTTCTCTGGCTGGCTGTGGGGTTCTGTGTGCGTGTGCAGGTGTGCGTTGAGCAGAGAGAAGGAAAGAGATTGGTGAATTTGTAATATATGATTTAGTAATTTTATGAAGAAGAATAAGAAGAAGGAGAGAGAGAGAGAGAGAGAGAGAGAGAGAGAGAGAGAGAGGAAAGAAGTAATTGGTGATCAGCTTTTAACAAACTAAGATGAGAATTTCTTGGATATTTGTTATATAACAGTCAAATTATGAGCGAGGTTTTAAATACTGATTTTCTCCTGCTAACTGTCCGCCATTTCTTTCAGTCTAAGACATTACTAAACTGCATTATGGATTGGGAGTTGTCAGGACCAAGTCAAATTTTTAATGCAGTTTAGTATCGTTATATGGACTGAAAGAAATGGATGGAGAATGCTAGCCAGAAACATCGACCCCACATAAAAGTGGGAAAAGACGCAGACAAAGAAGATATATATATATATATATATATATATATATATATATATATACACATATATATACACATTATATATATACATATATATATATATATATATATATATATATGTATATGTATATATATTTATACTTATATATATGTGTGTGTATATATGAATATATATATGTATATATATATATATATATATATATATATATATATATATATATATATATATATGCCTGTGTGTGTGCATTCATATTCATATACTTTGAATATTGTATCTATGCAGTTTTAAGGTGGCTTAAGAATGGCAGAGACAAACCCCAGTGACAATGCCTTAGGGACTGACCATATATACAAATGATCAGGGCCCAAGGTCTTATTCCACCCATGCTAGGAATAAGAAGGGCCAGAGAATAGCAGCTGATGACTCGGCATGTAGGCCTATAAGCTTTCCCAAAATACCTCATCCTTATCTCACAAGGATGGTCAGCTTGCAAAGGCTAAAAGAAACTAACGAGCTAATTAGCAGAATCACAGGCCACCCTCAGCCTACATTGGCTACATTTCAATTGTATTAGCTAATCAGAGGATACACTTCATTTGCTTTGACCAATCAGAGGATGCACTTTAAATGATTCAACCAATCAGGAGCAGGGATGGTACTATTATGATACTGGCTGCGGATATTTACTGTCAGCCAAAATAAAAATGCAGACTGTAATATATGACGAAGCACTGAAGACAGATATAAAAGTTCTCTCTCAACCTGGTGTAGCAGGAATTTTTCCCCCCTGACTGAAATTACCCCGGGAAAATTAGCCTAGGATCGATTTCCCCCGGGAAAAGCAGACCAGGCTGTTACTCCCCCAAGGGGGAATTTAAGTCCCAAGATATCTGCCCCCCCCCCCCTCCCCCAGGCCATTTCGCACCCACCCTCCCCTACAGAGAAACTATTTTGATGAATTGAGTAATCAATAGTAAGTTTGACAAAATATTAGGAATATATATATATATATATATATATATATATATATATATATATATATATATATATATATATATATATACAATGTTATGCAACGTTACCAACATTACGATGCCATTGCTAACGTTAGCAATGCTACAATTATATTAACATGTGTATTTTAAAGCCTTTTCCATATACCATTTACACAAAATATAAAAAGATACAAAAGGGTACAGAACCTAACAAACCCACCTAACCTAACCTAGAAGTTCCCAGGTCACATCCCCTAGCCGGGGGTAAGCCCCGGACCCCCTTCCCAGGTCACAAACTTGTACTGGCAAGAGGTAATGTTGAACTGCCATTCTAAAAACATTAAAGTTAAAGAAATTAATGACTTACTTTTATGACCAGGTGTAATGGTCTGTTTTTCCCCCATCCGAAATAATGGTCACCTCCACCAAGCAAAGGGGGAATCTTGGCCCAGAGGGGGAAATATTATTCTGGGACAAAGTTCCCCCGGGGGAATATATCCTGGGCCATATTTCCCCCGGAGGGAATTTCGGACGGGGAAAAACAGACCATTACACCGGGTATCACAGGTGGCTAGACTTTCCCCTTTTCATTATCTTTATCCTCTCCCTTTTCCCTATTCAAAGTAATCCAGGGAATAATAGCTAGCGCTCGTCTGTCGGTCAAAAGCTTCGTAAAGGGTTTATTATAGCTGGTGACATTATGTAGGCCTATATATAAGAAAGGATCTTGTATGCGCAGAAAAGAGAGGGGATGGCATGACTTGACTTCATTTGAATTCTATGATTTTTTTTTTATTAAAATTAACGAAGTCCTAATATAATAGGCTTAAATTCAATTCAAAATTATCCTTTCCATGTGAATAGTTTTGTTTTTGCGTTTGTATGTCTAATTAAACAATTGGTGAAACTTCACTTGTAACCTAAACGAAAAGACAACAGTATATAGGTCTAGAGTGTTTTACTTCCCTGTTTTTAATTGTCTTTAAAACGATCTATTCCGATCCCTTTTGGACTTTGAGCAGCATCAAATATAGATTTTGGATACAAATGTTGATGTTTTGAATTGAGTTTTTGGAAGCACAACTCCAGATTATAGTCTATACATGATGTCTTTTAAACTCTAATGTTCCTACTGTAAACTACAAAATATTTTGAATTGTTTATGTACAATGCTTTTATTATTAATTATTATTATTATTATTATTATTATTATTATTATTATTATTATTATATTATTAAAAGGAGGATGCTATTAACATACAGGCTCCAACAGGGAAAAAGAAACCCAGTGAGGAAAGGAGATAAGGAACTAACTAAACTATATGAGAACTAATGGACAATTGAAATGAAATGTTTTAAGAACATTACCAACATTAAAGCATAAATAAACTACTTAAACTATAAAAAGATTCATGCCATCCTGTTCAACATAAAAGACATTTACAGCAAGTTTGAACTTTTGAAGTTCTACCGATTCAACTTTTGTGGATAGTTAATGTGGCACTCTTCCTTATTTCTTCATCTTTGGCTTTGGTCTATAGGATTTTATCTTTTAATTGGCCTATTTAAATTGTCTATAAATATTTGAATCAGTTGGGATTTCCTCTGCTCCTTTCTCATTCCGAGCAAGTTGCACAAAAGAAAATTAGCCCCTCGATTTTGGGGACAAAAAAGGTTTATTCAATTAGTTATCCCATATGTAAATATTTAAATCCCCAAGTAAATAATATATTATTTTGGTAAATGTATAATTAATAATAATTTTGGAATAAAATGCAAATTTTAAGAGTTTTTTAAATAAAAATTACATAAATATTTCGAATATCGATATATTATGAAATTATTTTGATCAGTACTGTGCCAGCACGTGAAAGTTTAACGCTTATTGTTTAGCAAGATCATGATTCTATTTTTGGTGTAAAATCATATTACATTATTCCTCATTGACAAATCTAATCGAAAAGTCTTAGCATTAGATTTCATACAACTGGGCGTACGCCCTCCACACAGCCTTTAATGTTATCTATGGGGTTGAAAGAACAGTCTTTACTGTCTCTCTCGATCAGTTTTAATTAAGAGTAATTATTTCATCCAATTTCACCGTGGTTCAAAATCATGGCCCTCTCTACTTTGCAACATATCCAGTCTTCTTTCTCATTCTGTTCACGTTCCAAAAATCTTTTGTATTAATTAATTTACACAGGTCACAAACATTATCTTTGTATTTTTCCCGACATTTTAATTTATATATATATATATATATATATATATATATATATATATATATATATATATCTATATCTATCTATATATATATATATATATATATATATATATATATATATATATATATATTGTATATATATATTTAAAACTAATAGGCAAAGAACCATGAGTAATAATAATAATAATAATAATAATAATAATAATAATAATAATAATAATAATAAAGCATGCAAAGGAAGAGTGGTCACACTTACATGCAGCAGCGAAGTTTAGAAAAGCTGATAATGGTTTTCTAATGCGCTGATCAGAGAAGCCTTCTTCTTCTTCTTCTTCTTGACAATATACTCCATCCTCTGCGTTGGAGCAAACCCTTTCCTGCAATCTTCGTAAGCTAT
>NC_090741.1:33402156-33429656 GCF_036898095.1 Palaemon carinicauda | reverse complement strand
AGGGAAAACTATGATTAACATACAGCTGATAAACTTGGGAAAGCTTGTGATTAACTTACAGTACATAAACAGTTGATAAACTTGGTAAAAAGTTTATTAGGTAGATTAATTAGTAAATAAGAAAAAAAAAGTTGAATAAGGCAAATTTCAGATGGCAAAATCTAAGTTTTGAGGTGGTGGCCAATGTGGTAACGTCCCTAACTGGTGATCACCAGACTGGGGTTCGAGTCCTACTTAAGCTCGTTAGTTTCTTTGGTCTCTGCAACCTCACCGTCCTTGTGAGCTAAGTCTGGGGGGTTTGGGGAGCCTATAGGTCTATCTGCTGCGTTATTCGCAGCCATTGCCTGGCCGTCCTTCATCCAAGCTTGGGTGGGGAGGGGTCTTGGGCGCTGATCATTTGTATATATGGTCAATCTCTGGGGCATTGTCCTGCTTGATAGGGCAATGTCACTATCCATTGCCTTTGCCATTCATGAGCGGCCTTTAAACAATGTTATATGGGCTACATAAATGAAGGATACCAGACCTTCAAGTGGGCAATATAATCCTTATTCCATTTATAACGTAGAAAAGGAGACCAGTAGGCTTAATATATTTTCAAGAGGATGTTGGTCTGAAGGCCTACAACATTCTACTGAAACCTGATTCAGTTATCATGTATAGAGCTAGAGCCAACTGCCTAAGACTAAATTATTATTATTATTATTATTATTATTATTATTATTATTATTATTATTACTTGCTAAGCTACAACCCAGTTGGAAAAGCATGATGCTATAAGCCCAGGGGCCCCAACAGGGAAAATAGCCCAGTGAGGAAAGGAAATAAGGAAAAATAAAACATTTTAAGAGCAGTAACATAAATATTGCCTATATAAACTATAAAAATGATAGGAAAAGACATGAATTATGAGGAAGGGTAGAATATAAACTGTGTGAGTCAGAAACTGAAGACGTCTTTGCCCATTT
This sequence comes from Palaemon carinicauda, assembly GCF_036898095.1. Lineage (NCBI taxonomy): Eukaryota > Metazoa > Arthropoda > Malacostraca > Decapoda > Palaemonidae > Palaemon > Palaemon carinicauda. The sequence continues at coordinate 33,428,688 of NC_090741.1, read as the reverse complement.
CATTCTTCACTGTGCAGACCTCAGCGACGATAGAAGGAAAATAATAGAACTGTAGCAGCCATAAGAAGAGGAAAAGAAGATAATAGAAAACGTCCTGTTTATGAAAGAAGGAAGAGAAAAAAGGAGAAGAATATATAAATCACCTGTGGAAAAAAGGAGAGAAGAAAATAAAAGTACTAGAATAAAGAAGAAAGCTAAGTCTCGCTAGGGTGTGGACTCGCCCCGAGTCGTGTTTTAGCATTTTGTTTCTCACTTAGAATATCATTGAACAGATATTAGTTAATCTTATGGAGAAACCTAAGTCTATGTCTGTCCCTAACCATTTCTGCCTCATATGTAAAACCACGGATGGAGACCGGAAAAAAAGGGATAGGATGTGAATGCAATAAATTCTACCATAAGAAATGTGTGTATATAATGTTAGGCATCACTGATAATGAAAGGAATGACCTAGATTGGTTATGCCCACAATGCGTAGGGGAAGCCACATAAGACAATTTATTAATCAAAATTGAAGCAAGATGTGAATATGAGAGAATTGGCCCTGAACGAAAAAGACGTGAAAATAGATGACTTGGAATACAAACTTGTGGACGATAGCGCACACACACCAAATTCCACCCAGACTACTGACCTCACCGAGAAAGTTGACATTCTTGCCTTGAATATGGAATCAATTAAGACGCTTCAAACATTGATGGTCCCAAAACCGGAGAACACGACATTTGCTGACAAAGTTAAGGAAAAAAATCTGTTGGTAATTAAATCAACAAATACAACAGCTAAAATTACTGAAAGAAAACACGAGATTGAACAAACACTTAAAGACATTCCTATACTTAACATGAGGTCAACTACGAGCGGAAATGTAAACTTTGCTAACAATAGGATCAGAGAAGAGACGGCAAACAAAATTCAGACATTGGTTGCTGACACTGAAACGAGAAAAATTGGAAAACTAAAACCCAAAATAATGATATGCAATGTGTACAATGATGAAGATGATGTAGTAAATGCTCTGAACCCGACCGACAATTTAGCGCCACCATAAATGGTTGGGGCAACTGGCATTTGTCGTAGCGCGGTCCCCGATGATTCCAGATTTTCGGCCTGTGACTTCGATCTTCGGCCTAGGCCTTCCAATCGCACATAATCGAGGAAAATCGGCAATGTTTTTTACCATGGCACAAAAAATCAGCATCGGGAGCCATAATCGGGAATGTGTGAATCGAGCTTTAGAAGTAATAAATGCTTTGCCTGACAACCAATCTGCTTACAGAAAACTATACTCTACGGAGACAGCCATCTGCTCTGTTGTAAATGGTATGCTGGAAATGATGGATGAAAATAAATGTGGTATTTTAATATCAATCGATCTTAGTGCTGCTTTTGATACAGTTGTGCATGAACTGCTACTAAATGATCTATGGTTCACTGGTCTTGAAGATAAAGCTTTCAAATACCTGAAAGACTACTTGGTTGTTAGAAATTACTGTATACAAATTGGAATCTCTTATTCACCATATGAACCTTTAAACAGAGAGAGAGTGAACTTGGCCCAATTTTACTCTGCATCTGTACTATCTGTCGATCGAAAATACTACACAGGCATGATGTGAAGCTCAAAATATTTGCTGATGACACACAATTTTACTTCTCCATAAATGATATAGACGACACTATTGAAAACTCGAAACCGAATCCATGATGGTGTTAGAGAATGCATGACATTTAAATAACTAAAATTAAGTGAGAATTTTGGTGGTGGGAAAGATAAACACTGTGAGAAGCTAGGGTGATATTCAAATAAACATAAATAATGACTCAGTGCCGATATCTAGTAAAGTTCGAGATCTAGGTGTATTTCTTGACTGCAACTTGTCTCTCAATGTCCAAATAAATAATGTAATAAAAAACTGCTGGTTATAATCTAAGAAATAATGCTTTTATCAAAAAGTACCTGGATGAATGTTCTGTAAAGAAACCTGTGATAAACTGTGTGAATACCAGAATTGACTACTGTAACTCCATCTACTACAATCTACCAAAAGTAAAACTAAAAAAATTACAAAAACATAATAAACAGAGGAACAAGACTGATAAAAGGTGTCCCACCTAGAGAAAGGATCGCTCCTATACTAATTGATCTACATTGGCCGCCGATTAAAGCGGGATTTGGATTTAAAATATGTACAATAACCCACCAAGTTATCAGAACTGGTCGTCCAAAATATCTAAGAGAATTACTACATATTGTGCAACCAACAAATCGTCCTGACAAGAGAACAGTTACAGATGATTTCAAACTATCAGAACCTAGATACATATTTACTGTAGGCTCTAGAGCCTTTAAATATACTGCCCCAAAACTATACAATAGGCTCCCACGAGGCATCCAAATAATTGAAGATATTAAGGTTTTCAAGAGGTAACTAAAGACCTTATTTTGTGAGTGTTTTGACAGTGATGATCAAACAGCAAGCGAACAATACGCATTGTGAAATGTTAAATGCTCCCGAATGAACATCATCAAACAACGGTGGAGGTCCTGTAGAAAGTAGGGTTCCTCTGCTATACAGGACCAGATAAGCAGCCCTTAACGTAAAGGATGGACTATAAAGTCTTTGAGACATCCAAAATCCTTGTAACTCTCTCTCTCTCTCTCTCTCTCTCTCTCTCTCTCTCTCTCTCTCTCTCTCTCTCTCTCTCACGGATAGACTAGTCGGTGCTATTATAGTATGCTATCTACCGTCGAATTTCTACTATAGTATGGTATCTACCACAAAGTATGTTATCTACAGTCAATGTTAATCCTCCTGTTTGATGAGGATTATCAAACAGATTACTTACCACCAGTATGTTATCCTCATTGGACTTAATGATAGTTTAATAATATTTATTGGCAGGACAACATGGGTGCATAATTATAAGCAGTTCGTAGGTTAGGTTAGGTTAGGTTATCAAGTCGGTAATGATCCTCCTTATTAGAGGCGGATTAGCAAGTAGACCGTATCCTTAGGGACTGAAGGTAGGTATCATACTATAGTCAGAGAGGGGTGGTAGATAACAAAGTCGGCGGTAGATAGCATACTATAATAGCACAGACGTCTTTCAGACATCCAAAATCCTTGTAACTCTCTCTCTCTCTCTCTCTCTCTCTCTCTCTCTCTCTCTCTCTCTCTCTCTCTCTCTTGTGTACCAAAGCAGATTCCATTCATTCTTTTTTCATAAAATACAAGACAAAATAATAGACGGAATGCTAATCAAATTCTTATTATAGTTCTCCCAATTCTTCGTTCGTGATTAAACAGTGAGAACAACAGGTCATAAATGTAGACGCAGAAGTGTTAGAAAATCAATTGAAAAAAGGCAAAACCTCATGATACGAAGGCGAACTAAAGTAGAAAATATTAAAAGAACATGTAACAAAAATAAATGGACATGGGCAGTGCATATAATGAGAATGACATACAATAGATGGACATCTACGAGTAACAGATTGGGTCCCTAGAGATTATAAAAGACGCAGGGGAAGGAAAAGAAGACGATGGGTTGACGAACTTAGAAAATTTGCGGACATAAACTGGCATAGAAAGACCATAAACAGACGCAAAGTGAAAGGATATGCGTGAGGTCGTTGTTCTGTAGTGTACTAGTCACGGCTGATGACACACACACACACACACATATATATATAAATATATATATGTTTATATATGTATATATATATATATATATATATATATATATATATATATATATATATATATATATATGAATAATAATTCCATTAAAAAAATCATGTGCAAATTACATCATTACTGATTAATATTTAAAAGGAATTCTTCAGAATTACTCGAGAAATGTGGTTTTCCGTGACGCATTTTGTGTGTGTGTGTTTGTGTGTGTTTCGAACGGTTCTGATTTCAATTCGTACCGGAAATGGATTGATCTAAATCCCAAACCTGAAAAGAATTCCGTCGAAACTTTCTGTTATTTCAATGCGGTTTGCTATAAACCTCAATTGTCCTTCACCCAAGTTCGATCGCCAAGTGCGCTGCACAAGTTACTTAATGTTAAAAGTAATATATTATAGTAATAATTGTCTTTATCTTCTCATCCAGTCTCAACGTTTCCTTCAAACTGCAAAGCCGAGAGTTGAACGTCTTCAGAACTTTCTGACTCATATTCATAAATCATGTCACGTAGTTTATTATTATTATTATTATTATTATTATTATTATTATTATTATTATTATTATTATTATTATTATTGTGATGATAATGATGAGTTACTAGGGCCTTTAGAAATGGGAGAAAAGTAGAATTTTTCGCAGGTCCTGCACGGCTTCGGAAGAAAACTTTCCCGAATCGCCAAATGGCTTCAGAAGAAATAACCATAGACTTAGCATGGAGTTCTGAATGACTCCAGAACAAAATCTCTGAACGTCTTCGGCAGAAAACATCTCGGATTTCCAAATGGCTTCAGAAGAAAGTACCATAGACTTACCATGGCGTTCTGAATGACTCCAGAACAAAATCTCGGAACGACTTCGGAAGAAAACATTCCTGGATTTCCAAAAGGCTTCAAAAGGCATTACCGTAGACTTAGCGTGGAGTTCTGAATGACTCCAGAACAGAATCTCCTCGGAGCAGTTCTGAACAGCTTGGCTCCGAACTCCAAATGACTTCTGAAGACCTCATCTGCATTTTTTTCAAATGAAGCTTGCAACACCTCTCGTGATCTGTATGCAGCTATACAAATTTAGCAGTAAACTCAGAGGAGATAAACTGGAGGTTCTTCTTAACACCTTCATCTACATATGGCTTTGGTACTTATCGCCGAAGTTGCTGAACCTTAAAGGATCCTTTGCTTTGGCTTTTGCGACGATGCCCTATAATTGGAGACTATTGGAAAAAACTACGAGACTTTGTATTGGTGCAAAGACAGATTGAAGGAAATTAGGACGGAGGCAGAATGATTCAACTGAGTGGCATTGGTAAATATACTGTGTTGCTCGTCGTTTACTTCGGCATGATGGCGTGTATGCAGAGAAATCGACGGCATTCTTGTCTCTAAACCATCGCTCTGATGGGTCAAGACATGAATGCCATCGATTTCTCTAAGGAATCTGACGAACTGAAGACACACGGCAATGAAATCTCTCTCAAAATCTCGAAGGAACCTGACGAACTAAGGAAAAAACTAGAAAAATAAAAGAGACAGAAGAGAACAACGACAAAAAGCCTTTAAACAAAAAGGTCAAATAGTTTCTAATGATAGAAGTAAGGCAGCTAAAAACATTGGCCAAAGAGTTTTTAATGTTAAAGATAAGGCACTTAAAATAGAGGTCAAAGAATCTCTGATGCTAGAAATATGGCAACCCGAAAAAGAGGTCAAATAATCTCTAATGATAGAAGTATATCACCTCAAAATAAAAGGTCAAAGAACCACTAATGCTAGAAGTATATCACCTCAAAATAAGAGGTCAAAGAACGTCTAATGCTAGAAGTATGGAACCACAAAATAAGAGGTCAAAGAACCTCTAATACTGGAAGTTAGGCACCTTGAAATAAGAGGTCAAAGAACCCCACATGCTAGAAGTATGGCACATAGAAATTAGAGGTCAAGGAATGTCTAATGCCATAAGTATGGTACCTCAAAATAAGAGGTCAAAATACCTCTAATGCTAGAAGCGTGACACCTCGAAATAAAAAGTCAAAGAACCTCTAGTGCTAGAAGTATGACACCTCGAAATAAGAAGTCAAAAAACCTATAATGCTAGAAATATGGCACCTCGAAATAAGAGGTCAAAGAACCTATAATGCTAGAAGTAACGCACCTTGAAATAAGAAGTCTAAGAACCTCTACTGCTAGAAATATGGCACCTAGAAATAAGAGATCAAAGCTTCCCTGATGATAGAAGTATGTCACCTCGGAATAAGGGGTCAAAAAACCTCTAATGCTAGAAGTATGTCACCTCGAAATAAGAGGTCAAAGAACCTCTAATGCTAGAAGTAAGGCACCTCGAAATAAGAAGTCTAAGAACCTCTAATGCTAGAAATATGGCACACAGAAATAGAGGTAAAAGAACCCTTAATCATAAAAGTTTGGACCTCAAAATAAAAGGTAATATTGCTTGATCTCAGTACTGCTTTTGATACAGTTGTGTGTGAACTGCTACTAAATGGACTGCGGTCCATCGGCGTTGAAGATCAAGCTTTCGAATCCCCACAAGACTATTTAGTTGGTAGAAATTACTGTGTACAAATTGGAAACTTATTCATCATATGAGCCCTTAAAAAGAGGGGTATCCCAGGGGAGTGTACTTGGCCCAATCTTATTCTGCATCTATACTATTGGTCTATCAAAAATACTATAAAGGTATGGTGTGGAGTTCAAATTATTTACGTATGACTCGCAATTTTACTTCTCCATAAATGATATAGATGACACTATTGAAATTCTAAACCGAATCCTTGATAATGTTAAAGAATGGATGACATTTAAACAATTAAAATTAAATGAGAAAAAACTGAATTCATGGTGGTGGGTAAGAGAAACAGCGTGAGAAACTTAGGTGATATTCAAATAAACATAAATAATGACTCAGTCCCGATATCTAGTAAAGTTCGAGATCTAGGTGTATTTCTTGACTGTAACCGTCTCTCAATGCCCAAATAAATAATGTAATAAAAACTGCATGTTATCATTTAAGAAATATTGCGTTTATAAAAAAGTACCTGAACGAAAAGTTTGTAAAGAACTTTGTGATAAACTGTGTTATTACCAGGATTGACTACTGCAACTCCATCTATTACAATTTACCAAAAGTGCAACTTAAGAAATTAAAAAAACATGATAAACAGAGGAGCAAGACTGTTAAAGGTGTCCCACTTAGAGAAAGAATCACCCCTATACTAATTGGTTTACACTGGCTGCCGATAAAAGCGAAAATTAAATTTAAAATATGTACAATAACCCACCAAGTTATCAGAACCGGTAGTCCAAAATACCTAAGTGAATTACTACATATTGCGCAGCCAACAAAGCCTGTCGACAGGAGAATAGTTACAGATGGCTTCGAACTATTGGAACTTAGATATATGTCTACTATATAGGCTCCAGAGCCTTTAAAGGCGTCGTGCGGTATTATCAGCAATCAAGTTTTATCGTATGTCAAAATGTCGGGTTTGGTGTGTGATTCAAGACCCACCCATTGCCCACGGTCTCAGCAGCCACATGCACCAGCTGCAATTCTTTACAGTTGGCACGCCGTAGCCAAATTTAGTCAGCCAGCTGTGACGTCATACCAGGAACTTGCCGTGTGAGATGCATGGTGGCCCGCATGTTTACCTGTTTACCGGAGTTGTTTATGTATGTATGTATGTATGTATGTATGTATGTATGTATGCATGTGTATATATATATATATATATATATATATATATATATATATATATACACACATATACATATATGTATATATATCTATATATATATATATATATACATATATATATATATATATATATATATATATATATATATATATATATATATGTGTGTGTGTGTGTGTGTGTGTGTGTGTGTGTGTGTGTGCGGACATTACAAGAAACTATCAAGCATCAGCTGGTCTGGAACTCCAGTCCAGAAGATCGTCAGACAGTGACGTTTCCAATATTCGACCACAAACTCTGAAATTTACACACTGCTTGTTTCCCATGTTCATAAATTTGCAATTTCATATTTTCACCAAAAAAAAACAAACAAGCTAAAAAGGAAAACAAGCTATTTCCATGAAGTGTAAGCTTCCCTCTAAGTGAAGAAGAGATTGCTTTTTGTTAATTGAGATTTGATATTACTTGTATCATGGGTTCCTTAAGATTGGTTATTCAAACTTACAGTATTTCGTGATTAATACCTTATCTTCGATGAGACTCCCGACTTAGGGAGCTTTGGTCTTAATGGATCAAATAGTGAATCATAATAATTCAATTACATTTTTGCCGTTTGATTAGTTCAAAGGTATGTTAGGGGACAGAGTCGCACAATGATTAGTGTATTGATCTGAAAATTGTCTCGAAAATATTACTGTTCCTGACCTTGAAAAACAGTTCTGCAATAGGTTCATCTTTGAAACTCAGGAATTTACAGGATTATCCAGGATAAAAAAGAAAGATAGTAAAAAAAAAATTGCCTCATTACTCTCTTCCAATGTTGTATGTACGATTTATTGGAATATTTCTTATTCAAGTTTTCATTTTTACATGTACACATGTATTCAAGAAAATAAAGGAAAAGTCATAAAAAAGTGGCATAATTACTCTCTTGCCACTGAGCTACGAAGGTACATACTCGATAGTGTGTTCCTACCTTAATTGAGTCTCTCTTTGATGGATTCCATAGGTTTTTTTTTCTCAAAAATTGTGATGCAGCGGTGGGGGAGGGATTTTGAAAGTGGGGTCAGGTTCAGAACATATAACTTTTTAACAAAACTTCCAAAAAAAGTGCAATATTTCAATTATTAAGAGGCTAGGACCAAAAAAACTGATTTTAATAAAATACGAATAAAAGATGTTATAACCACTTTACATAAGGCAGGGCAGGGTATTTCTTATTGAAGTTTTCATTACTACATCTACACATAATCTTTTAATTTTCCTTATGTGGGCTACTATATATTAAGTCTTCATCTTATATCCAGCATTCTTTATTTTCTCTTTACTACCTCCAATCAGTCTCCCCCTATCACCAATCACTGCAATATAATCTGCAAATCAACAATTTCACACGTTTAATACAGGCTTTACGAACCTTCAAGCCACAAGAAGGATTGGGTGGACGCCAAGGTCCATGAGAGCTATTCCAAGAGATATTCCATTCACTTTAAACATGATGAGCCCTTGGCTGGAAGAGGACAATGACTTACTCCATTGAATAAGGTATATGGGGTTATTGAAACTATGTTCTGCTAATCATTTTCCTTTAGATATTTTTTTAAAAGACTTGGGATCTTGGAAGTACTGAGAATGGTAATGAGTTGGTTGAAATATTATAAGTCAAACGAATAGAGAATGGAAGGACATTATAGCCGTTAAAACAAAATTGTGATTAAAGAATTTGTGAGGAAAATATCACAGATATTGGGTGTCATATCATGATGATTTGACCTATGATTTTCTCACCATATATAGGCCAGAGAAGTCATAAGAAGGGTAAAATTGGAACTCCAAGTGGAGGAAATCTGAAATAACTTACATTGTAGATTACCACTAACGTAGTATATAGTTTAGAAAGTTTACTTCTATCTAATACAAAAAAAAAAAAAAATAAAAAAAAACATTTACCAATCACTTCATCTTCCTCATCATCATCTCATGAAAAACTTGTTGAAATACCAAATATTACTCAGAAAATAAACCCTCTCATTTTCAGGTGCTGGAGGCACAGGGTTGTGTTTTTCAAGAGAGATGTGGATGGGAACAACCCAGCTGGTTTGACATTGAGAAAGTGCCTGTACAGCCTTACGACTAGTATGGCTGTTGTGGCAATCAACTTAACAGGGACCAAAGATATTATGATGCTCTCAGGCTTGACTATTCATTTGGATTGCCTGATCATCACCATCTGGTAAGGTACTCTTCACTACAGACAAATTTTCTTATGATGTTTTACGATGTATCATCACAAATATCAAAGAGGACTTAAACGTTTTTCCATAAACCGAAATTCCATGAATGTCAGAGGCAAGAGACAGTGATATTGCCATAACAAGTAAGACGATGCCCTAGAGAGTGACCATATTTACATATGATCAGCGCCAAAGTCCCCTCTCCACCCAAGCTAGGGCCAGGGAGGGACAGGCAATGAGTGCGGAAGACTTACAAGGTAGACCTAAGGGCTCTCCCACTTCTTCCCCACTCCTTAGCTCACAAGGATGGTAAGGTTGCAGACACTAAAGGAAATAATGAGTTTGAGTGGGACTCGAACCCAAGTATGGCGATCACCAGGCAGAGACGTTACCAATTAGCCACAATTACCTCCTAACAACTGATTCCGTAATTTTAACATGGTCAAAAAAAAAATAGTTTAAAGTTTCTCATCAGGATTATTTTCTAAGAATTAAATAGTAATTTTACATAGCTGGTACCACAGTGGGTTGGGGGGCCTCACCCGGCTAACGTTCTGGTGACCATCTATTTTGATGAAACTGGAACTGAAAACAGACACCTTTAACCTTTAATCTTCTGTCAGAGCATCTGAGAAGGAGACAAAAAATCTGAGATCGACGCTTCATTTGAAGGTCGAAGTTTTTATTTGGTCGTCGGCACATCTACGGCAACACACTGTGCTTCGCATATAATGAAAGAAATCAGAAGGCATGGCTGGAATGCAGAGCTACTAAACAGATCTGAGGACCTAGCTGTATTGTCACTTCAGGGACCCTGTAGCAGAGACATCCTCAAGTCTATTTCCAATGCTGATTTCAGCAATGGGGCTTTCCCATTTTCTACTCATAAAACAGTTACAGTTGCCGGGCTTCAAGTCAGAGCAATGAGAATTACTTTTGTTGGAGAAATGGGATAGTATTTATAGAACAACTCCCCTTTAGGCAAGATGGGAATTCTATCAGTACATTATTCAAAGTTCACTTTTTAACTTCCTTCATGAGCATTAGGAAATTCCTGATATTCTTGGAGTTTGTAAGTTTTGATATATAATTATCATGTACAGCTATGGTGACCAGAGATAAGCTAATGACCACCACAAATACTTCTGTGTGACAAAAGTCTTAATTTCTTGGTAGGATGGGAACTCTACATGCCATAAAAATCAGCCATACATGTTTATGAAGCTATAATGGTACCGTGCTCAGGACTCACTTGCTGCTGAAAAGGTATTATATGTCAAAGTTATCCCTAGCGCAAATAGCGAGTGTTTGTTTACATTTTGATAAATACATATACTAGGGAGTTTTCTTAAATATAACATTAACTGGTCTTGTAAGAACATTCTGCTCTCTTTATGGGCCAAGTGACACATTTTACCCCATTGTAAACTTTCTTCTTAATCTTGCAAACAGTGACTAATCTAATGAACTTGTTTCAAGGGTTACAGACACTGGCACAGTGACATTCGCCCTATCGACACTCCTCTGGATGCGGGCCTTGCTTTCACCTGTAAGCTTGGTAGAGACATAAACTTCCTTGGCCGACAGGCAGTGGAACAGCAGAGGTCTACAGGCATCACAACAAAAGCTTGTGACGCTAACTTTACAGGACAGTAATCGACCTCTCTGGGACAGTGAGGTCATTTTGAGGGACGGCCAACCTTTGGGGTCCATTCGTAGAGCCGAATAAGCTTTCATTCTAGGAAGAACCATAAGCTACGGTTACATACATCACCCCGGAAAGGGTAGAATAACCAGAGATTTCCTGGAATCGGGTGCCGAGAGTCCATGGAAGAAAGTATGAAATGGCATGCAGAAGGGAAACCTCTTTAACGACTTATCATGAGATGAATTTTCAACATGAAAAGGAATAGACTACAAGAAAATATTAAATGGCAGGTAATAATCCCTATAGTAACTATAAGTAAATTATAGTTAAATTTCTAGTGTTTCACGTTTACTGCAGCAAATAATGATGAAAATTAACATTTGAAAATAGTATTCAAATCTATTTATTGACACAATGATTAAAAACACTATGAAACTGCCTGCTTTGAAATAATGACTTATAATTCAACGTAGGAGAAATAACACGGTTTGATGAGTACTTCTTTAATTCCGCCATAAGAAAGTCAAACAATAATCAGCATACCTTTAATTTCACTTAAGACTATAAAAATAAAATTATTAGTGAAAGCGAACGAGATATATTTTTGTCTCTTTGTTTTTACGTTTCTTTCATCAATAAAAATCATGTTTTTTTATCAATTGTTTGTTTTTATCACTATGATTATAGACATTTTTATCCACAATATGAAATTATCCGTTCTGTGATGACTTTTAAGTTGATCACACAATCAGGAGTCGAGGTGTTAAGATTATATCATTCATAAAAATGGAAAAGATTATAAAAGATATCCTAAATGCCTTTACAGTTGTGTGTTGCAAAAAAAATGTAATAATAATAATAATAATAATAATAATAATAATAATAATAATAATAATAATAATAATAATAATGAGATGAGAATGTTGAGATGGATGTGTCGGGGGACAAGAAGAGATAAGATACGGAATGAAGTAATTAGGGATACCACAGGAGTTAGAAAACTATCAGATAAGATCCAAGAAAGTAGACTGAGTTAGTATGATCATAAGAAGAGATGAACAGTATATTGGGAGGAGAGTGATGGAATTGGAGGTACAGGGAACGAGAAGGAGAGGGAGACCGAAGCGAAGGTGGATGGACTGTATCAAGGATGTCCTTCGATCAAAGGGATTAACCAAACGGTGATGAAGTTTGGGACTGAGGTAGATGGAGAAAGCTGGCCAGAAACATCGACCCCACATAAAAGTGGGAAAAGATGCAGACAAAGAAGTAGAATCATCATCATATCCTTCTACGCCTACTGACGCAAAGGGCCTCGGTTAGATTTCGCCAGTCGTCTCTATCTTTAGCCTTTAAACCAATACTTTTCCATTCATCGCCTCCTACTTCACGCTTCATAGTCTTCAGCCATGTAGGGCTGGGTCTTCCAACTCTTCTAGTGCCTTGTGGAGTCCAGTTGAAAGTTTGGCGAACTAATCTTATTTTTTTTTCAGAGACATAAACTAAAAAAATATTAAAGCAGAAGAAATTAGGGACAGGCCCACTTCCAATACAGGGCTTTTCTTTACAAGCTAAGATACAAAAATAATTGCGTATGATTTTGATCCAAAGCAAGCAAACACTCAAATACGCACATGACTCATAGCTTAGCTGTATTACATAGGCAAGGTGCTACTTAGATATTCAGGTCTTCTGCCTGGGAAGTTTAGTTCCCTTTTACTTTGGCGTCCCGAAGTTTGTCCAGAACAAAAGAGGAGGAAAGAAGCTGGCTGACGAAATAGTTTTATTTAGTTATATAGAAAAAAAACTTAAATTCTTGTATAATACTTCAATTATATAATGTCTAAAATTCTTTTTAAATGCCTCAATAATACATTTATTACTTTACAAATTTTTTAGAATTCCAAGTGTATGAATGATACTTAAAAAGTTTTAATCTTATAATGATAACCAAATATGGTTATTTCCCTTTGATAATTGACTCTCTCGCTGTTAACATTCTTCTTCTTTGTCTGCATCTTTTCCCACATTATGTGGGGTTGAGGTTTCAGGCCAGCGTTCTCCATCTACCTCTGTCCCACACTTCATCATATATTTGCCCTAGCATTATTTGGGTATGTATATGATGAAGTGTGAGACATTACCCCTAATATCTTAGTTCTAATTCCTTGATTTATATGGATGTGTGTTCGTCTTCTATGTGTGTGTGTGGTAATTTTGTCATGCAATGGCCTTACCTTAAACATGTTTTGTCTTAGAACTTTCTGATTTACCATGTCTAGAAATACCAGCTATGTAAAACTACTTTCTAATTCTTAGACATTATCTATCCTAATTTGGTAAACTATCCTTGCCTCCGTATTCCCTTTTGCCAGGTTTGCTCGTTCTGAAGACCTTGAGAGAGAGAGAGAGAGAGAGAGAGAGAGAGAGAGAGAGAGAGAGAGAGAGAGAGAGAGAGAGAGAGAGAGAGAGAGTAGTAGTGGCCTATTGACGTCCCTGCATAGCTGAATAATCAGCAGCCATAGTCTGGCCCTCCCTATTCCTAGCTTGGGTAGAGAGGGGGTTTGGGCGTGGATCATATGGATATATGTTCAATCTCTAGAGCATTATTGTTCAACTATAGTCGATTCTTTTTAGCGAGGCAGATTTGCACCGACTCGCAAGGGTGCCCTTTTGGCTCGGAAAAGTTTCCTGATAACTGATTGGTCGGACAAGATATTTCAAACCATTCAGATAGCAGGAAACTTTTCCGAGGTAAAAGGGCACCCCTGCGAGTCAGTGCAAATGCTCCTCATTAAAACAGTTGAGTATAGCTTGGGCATTGTCACTGTCCCTTGCCTCTCCCATTTCATGAGCTACCTTTAAACCTTCAAGACCATTCTTTCTGTGTTATTCAGCCTGATTGAAACAACTTTCAAAGAATTAAATCACCTCTCTACCTACTTCATTCATTCCAGAGTTGTTTTCAGTAATAAATTGTTTTTATAGCAATGGTAATTGATCTGATAAAACTTTGCGATTGGACTAATAAAATGCAAATCATATAAGACAGATAAAGCGAAATATTACACAGGCCTGATTATATCAACAATAGGGTTGTTGTGACCTCCTGGTAACGTCTCTACCTGATGATCGCCACACGGGGTCCCAGTCCCGCTCAAACTTGTTAGTTCCTTAAGTGTCTGCAACCTCACCATCCTTGTGAGCTATAGATGCGTGTTTGGGCTAGCCTATAGGTCTACCTGCTGAGTCATCAGCAGCCATTAACTGGTCATCCCTGGTCCTAGCTTGCATGGAGAGGAGGCTTGGGGATGACAGTCTCCAGGCCTCTAGGCCATTGTCTTGCTGGAGCCATTATCTCTGTCCCTTGCACATCCCATTCAAGAGCGGCCTTTATACCTTAAAACTCTAACAAGTAAAACGTACAAGATACAGTAACTACTTTTCCCACGTTCATATTCCTGTCCCTTGCCTCTGCCATTCATGCGCGGCCTTTAAACCTTTAAACTCTAACAAGTAAAACGTACAGGACCCATTAACTACTTTCCACACGTTCATAGCCCTGTCCCTTGCCTCTGCCATTCATGCGCGGCCTTTAAACCTTTAAACTCTAACAAGTAAAACGTACAGGACCCATTAACTACTTTCCACACGTTCATAGCCCTGTCCCTTGCCTCTGCCATTCATGCGCGGCCTTTAAACCTTTAAACTCTAACAAGTAAAACGTACAGGACCCATTAACTACTTTCCACACGTTCATAGCCCTGTCCCTTGCCTCTGCCATTCATGCGCGGCCTTTAAACCTTTAAACTCTAACAAGTAAATAGTACAGGACTCAGTAACTACTACTTTTCTTGCGTTCTTATTTGTATTGAGAAGCAGGAGACTCTTCGTCGCCTGGCTGGCTCCGAACGAAGGCGACCACGGGCTGGCAGCTCCATTGTTCGCTATGAATTTGGCTACAAATGAGAAAATCTCGCCGGAATGGGGCGGGAGATGTGGCCGGGAGCTGTTTTCCTTAATATTGGATTCTCATTTCGACAGACTCAAATGGGGCGGGAGATGTGGCCGGGAGCTGTTTTCCTTAATATTGGATTCTCATTTCGACAGACTCAAATGGGGCGGGAGATGTGGCCGGGAGCTGTTTTCCTTAATATTGGATTCTCATTTCGACAGACTCAAATGGGGCGGGAGATGTGGCCGGGAGCTGTTTTCCTTAATATTGGATTCTCATTTCGACAGACTCCGTTCATCATCGGTAGCTTCATTAGAGTCGATCGTGTTTGGAATTTGGTTTCAATCGACATTTTTACCAAAGCTTTTTATTTACTTGAATGGTTTGATTTATCGATGCAGTGACGTCAGAATCAGAAACTATTTGGTGCTTGGATGCTATTGGAGAAGGTTTCTAAAACAAGCCTTCCGTTTTTAAAAGAATATATGGTTAATTGAAGCAATATTCCTGTATAAAATAGACATTATCATTATTATTATTATTATTATTATTATCATAATTAGCTAAGCTACAGTCATAGTTGGAAAAGCAAGATGCTACAAGCCCAAGGGCTTCAACATGGAAAAATAGCCCAGTGAGGAAAAGAGGTAAATAAATAAATAAACTATATGAGAAGTAATGAACAATAAAAATAAATATATCTTAAGAACAGTCACAACATTAAAACAGATCTTTCATATATAAACTGTAGAATTTTGTAAGGTCGTCAATTTGAAATATAATTATACAAGTAAATATATTTAAACAAGAAATATTCAATGTTCTACAATATGAAATAAAATAGAAATTATTATCATTATTTGAATTTTCATCATTATACCTCAATATACTTCTGCATCAAGTTAACACACTTTAAGATAAAATGCATCTCAATATGAGAAATAAATGAAGATAATTATCACTAACAAAATAAAAACCCTTAAATTAATACAAATTGGGATTCCAAATATCATCACTGTTTCTATATTATGATTGCTATTAAAAACTATACAGTCTGTTTTATTGGACCTGGCAGTAAATACCCACAGCCAATATCCAGCCAGTATCACATCAGCTTATCGTGTCTGGTGGAAATCAGTGCTGCTCAGATAGCATACCTTAGTGGACATGTATGGTATGACTGTAAAGACATTAAATAAACTACTTGACCTGGAAGTTCAAAAAACAAGAGCAACGAAGATTCTTAAATATGATTTGACGTAATTATAATATGACCATATTTAGGAGGAATTCCATAGTAACGCAAGACTCACAAAGCTTTATCATAGGCCACGAATGACATCAAAAGTGGATTTCTATTTTCTACGCATTGTAGAGTACTGGTGAAATCTAATTGAGGTCCTTTCCGTCAATAGGCATAGGAGATGATGATGATGATGACGATGATAATTATTATTATTATTATTATTATTATTATTATTATTATCATTATTATTACTTGGTAAGCTATAGCAGAATGCTATAAGCCCAATGGGTCTAACAGGGAAAATAGCCCAGTGAGGAAAGGAAATAAACTATATAGGCTATAAGAAGTAATGAATAACAATGTAAAATACCTTAAGATCAGTAACAATGTTAATATATATATATATATATATATATATATATATATATATATATATATATATATATATATATATATATATATATATATATATAATGGAGAGAATAGTGTGCTTGAGTGTACCCTCAAGCAAGAGAACTCTAACCCATGACAATGGAAGACAATGGTACAGGAGCTATGGCACTACCCAAGATTAGAGAAGAATAATTTGATTTTGGAGTGTCCTTCTTCTAAAAGAGCTGCCTGCCATCGCTAAAGAGTCTCTGCTACCCTTACCCAAAGGAAAGTAGTCACTGAACAATTACAGTGCAGACGTTAATCCCTTGAGTGAAAAAGAATTTTTTGGTAATCCCAATGTTGTCAGATGCATGAGGACAGAGGAGAATGTGGAAAGAATAGGCCAGACTCTTCGGTTTAAGAGTAGGCAAAGGAAAAATAATCCGTAACTAGAGAAAAGGGTAAATGAATCAGAACTCACTGACTGTATGTCTTTGCAAACAGTTATTTTTCACAAGCTGTAAAGAAGCATATGCCCCCAAAAAAGTCGCTTCCGTGAAGCAAAGGGACTCGGGTGGCATGGAACAAACATAAATATTTACTTTCACTTAGGACGCTATACAACTCCTTAAGAGTTTAATCAGGGTTGAACAAATAGTGAGAATAAACCTGTAAAAAGAGGAGTCAGTAATGAGGAAATGAAAAATGGATATAGAGAGGTACTAAAAGAAAAGTACACAAGACCGGAAATAACTTTAGATACAAATTATCCATTGTAGGTGTTATTTGAGAATAGATTGTAGGCGAAGACTTACCTACTTAATAGAGAACGTCTCCCCCAAGGTATATATATATATATATATATATATATATATATATATATATATATATATATATATATATATATATATATATATATATATATATATATATATATATATATACCTTGGTCTCCCCTATAAAGTACAGGTTAAGTGTCGAACACAATTGTTACCAGGTAACATTATGAACGATGGGTTAATGACGTCAATAACGAGCACAAAGTGGTGTCGGACAGTGCCTTTGTTCGTTAGAGTCCGAGCCTCAGACACTCCGGAGGCGGAGTGGCACTATGGACGGAGTTCAACTTGTATACCAGATTAACTTTAACTTTTAGAGAAATAGGTATCACGTTCCCTGTAAACATAACTAGTTGTAATTCAGTTGCGAAGGAAAGCTGACTTTGAGATAGAAGAGAGGCTCAGTTGCTAATCAAACAGTACTGGCAGAACCCATGCTTATAAAATATCAAAGCAAATGTTTACAAAGACAGAAATAATCGTGTAGCAGCATTAAATAAAATAACGTCAGAACTTCCGAGAGGTGGAATGACTTTAACTGATTTAGAAGTCGAAAAGTATATGGAATCTAAAATAGGTCATTAAAAGGAGAGCTACGCAAATTGGAAAATTAAGTCGGAGATTGGTACAGAAGACATTTGCACAACCAGATTATGGTTTTTCGTAACATAACAGAATCTGTTTCAATTATGGACACCTTAGTTTCATTTCCTCTAAGTGTTTGATCGTGAGGAAAATTCGTAATTCCCCCCCCTCTCTCTCTCTCTCTCTCTCTCTCTCTCTCTCTCTCTCTCTCTCTCTCTCTCTCTCTCTCTCTCTACGAGAACGGGAAACAAATTTTGAACATTTTATCTTTATCACTGAAACAATTTGGATTTAGTTACGAACATAATCCGAAGTATGACCAGTCTCAAACAGTTATTTCTTGGAATAATATAGGCTATACATTGCACGTTGATAACAATAACATCCTCAGTTCACTGAAGGGCTGTTTTAAGTTAGGCATATGTGATTCTTTCAACTTCCAGACGTGCTTCTGGAAAAATGCTTCCTCTCTTACATGTGTCCTGCTTAGCTACAAAAGGTGTTTAGTTATTATTATCATTATTATTATTACTATCCAAGCTACAACCCTAGTTGGAAAAGCAAGATGCTATAAGCCCAAGGGCTCCAATAGGGAAAAATAGCCCAGTAAGGAAAGGAAATAAGGAAATAAATAAATGAAGAGAACAAATTAACAATAAATCATTCTAAAATAAGAAACAACGTCAAAACAGACATGTCATATAATAAACTATCAACAACATCAAAAACAGATATGTCATATATAAACTATAAAAAGACTCATGTCCGCCTGGTCAACAAAAAAGCATTTGCTCCAACTTTGAACTTTTGAAGTTCTACTGATTCAATCACCCGATTAGGAAGATCATTCCACAACTTGGTCACAGCTGGAATAAAACTTCTAGAGTACTGCGTAGTATTGAGCCTCGTGATGGAGAAGGCCTGGCTATTAGAATTAACTGCCTGCCTAGTATTACGAACAGGATAGAATTGTCCAGGGAGATCTGAATGTAAAGGATGGTCAGAGTTGTGAAAAATCTTATGCAACATACATAATGAACTAATTGAACGACGGTGCCAGAGATTAATATCTAGATCAGGAATAAGAAATTTAATAGACCGTAAGTTTCTGTCCAACAAATTAAGATGAGAATCAGCAGCTGAAGACCAGACAGGAGAACAATACTCAAAACAAGGTAGAATGAAAGAATTAAAACACTTCTTCAGAATAGATTGATCACCGAAAATCTTGAAAGACTTTCTCAATAAGCCTTTTTTTTGTGAAATTGAAGAAGACACAGACCTTATATGTTTCTCAAAAGTAAATTTACTGTCAAGAATCACACCTAAAATTTTGAAAGAGTCATACATATTTAAAGAAACATTATCAATACTGAGATCCGGATGTTGAGGAACCACCGTCCTTGACCTACTTACAATCATACTTTGAGTTTTGTTAGGATTCAACTTCATACCCCATAATTTGCACCATGCACTAATTCTAGCTAAATCTCTATTAAGGGATTCACCAACCCTAGATCTACATTCAGGGGATGGAATTGATGCAAAGAGAGTAGCATCATCTGCATATGCAACAAGCTTGTTTTCTAGGCCAAACCACATGTCATGTGTATATAGTATGAAAAGTAATGGGCCAAGAACACTACCCTGTGGAACACCGGATATCACATTCCTATAATCACTATGGTGCCCATCAACAACAACTCTTTGAGATCTATTACTTAAAAAATCAATAATAATGCTAAGAAACGACCCACCCACTCCCAACTGTTTCAGTTTGAAAACAAGGGCCTCATGATTAACACGGTCAAAGGCAGCACTAAAATCAAGGCCAATCATACGAACTTCCCGACCACAATCAAGGGATTTCTGTACAGCATTGGAGATTGTAAGAAGGGCATCACATGCTCCAAGGCCTTTACGAAAACCAAATTGCAAACTAGGGAGTAGATGATTACCTTCAGCAAACCTATTAAGACGTTTTGCCAGAAGACGTTCAAAAACTTTAGATAATATGGGAGTTATGGAAATTGGGCGGTAATCAGTGGGACTTGAGCTACCACAAACACATTTACATAGAGGAGTAACATTCCCAATTCTCCAACTAGTGCTAAAAGCTCCTCTTCTTGCTAACTTGTGCAAAATAACAGATAACTTTGGAGCTAAGAAATCTGCTGTCTTTATAAAAAACAAAGGAAAAATACCATTTGGGTCAACACCTCCATAAGCATCAAGGTCCATCAACAGAGCTTTAATCTCACGAGATCGAAAAGCTAAACTAGTTAGTTTAGCCTCAGGAAAACAGGAATGAGGATGTTCAAATTTTTCATTACTCTGTTTACTGTCAAAAACATCAGCCAAAAGGGTTGCCTTTTCCTTTGGACAGTGAGTGACTGAGCCATCTGGTTTAAGTAAAGGAGGAACTGTTGCATCTACACCAAAGAGTGCAGATTTAAGGGTAGACCACCATTTATGTTCCTGAGTTGTACCAGAAAGTGTTTCTTTTATGGTTAAATTGTACTCCTTTTCAGTTGAGGCATAAACTCTCTGAGCAAAAGCTCGAAGCTGAGTATAGTTGTTCCAGGTCAAATCTGATCTGTTACCCTTCCAAAGTTGATAGGCCTCCTGCTTCTCCAAAAAAGCACGTCTACAATCATCATTGAACCACGGTTTGTCCTTCACTCGGTACTTTAGCACACGAGAAGGGATACGCCTATCAATTATGTTGACTAGATTCTCATTCAAAGGGACAACAAGATCTACACTATTATATAATTGTGACCAATTCAAGCACAAAAGATCATGTAAAATCCCATTCCAGTCTGCTTGGGATTTCATATAAATTTTACAAGAATATGATATATCAGGGACAGGCTGCTCAGTCTTCACTAATAATGAAATCAAGGCATGATCAGATGTCCCGACTGGAGAACCAACCTTACCAGTTATAACGCCAGGGGAGTCAGTGGATACAAGGTCCAAGCAATTACCAGACCTGTGAGTAGCTTCATTTATGATTTGCTCACAGCCTGATTCAGAGGCAAAGTCTAAAGCTCTTAAGCCATGGCGATCGGTAGGAGAGATAGAACTTAACCACTCCCTATGGTGAGCATTAAAATCACCAACAAAGACAAAAGAAGCCTTTCTATCATCTTCTTGTATCTTAGCCATAATGGTAAGAAGACAATCGAAGATAGAATCATCCATGTCTGGATTCCGGTAGATGGAACATAAATAAAAGTTGTTATGCCTGCCACAAACTTTTATTACCTGAATCTCATGACATCCACATTGATAGCAGGACTTATGAGAAGCAGGGTACTCGGTCCTAATATACACCGCCATTCCCCTGGCCCTAGGGATGGCATCACGTTTCAACATTATTGGCTTCTTAAAACCAGTTATAAGGAGCTCAGATGAGTGCCTCATATTAGAAACCAAAGTTTCTGAGCACAAAAGAATATCATACTGTCTGGACGCAACTGTAAGGTCTTGGATATTTGCATGAAGACCACGAATATTGCAATACAGAAGACGACATTGACGAAATCTAGGACGTACTGGTCCTGGATTTCGCTCAATGTCTCCAGACAGCATAAGAATTAATAGAAATAAAAAAGAGACATCATACTTAAAAACTAGATTAACAAGAATTATAACAAAAACAATACGTACAGAATTATAAACAAAGTGATTGATGATACCCATAGACTATAGTAAAAAGTCGGAAAAACTGGTCAACATGGAGGAGCCGATACACCATGCAAGGCTAAATACCCTCCAGGATAGCCACTTCAACTGAAGGGAGGACAGTAAGGATGGTTTTAAGAAGAAAAAAATCAGAAAAAGGAAAAGACAACCTCTTGATAAACCACCAGGCATCCATGGCCCTTCTATTAAGCCTGCCCAACACACCATTTCAAAAAAACAAGAGGAAGAAAAAAAATAAGATAGAATAGTGTGCCTGAGTGTACCCTCAAGCAAGAGAACTCCAACCCAAGACAGTGGAAGACCATGGTACAGAGGCTATGGCACTACCCAAGACCAGAGAACTGGTTTAATATTGGAGTGTCCTTCTCCTAGAAGAGCTGCTTACCACAGCTAAAGAGTCTCTTCTACCCTTACCAAGAGGAAAGTACACTGAACAAATTGCAGTACAGTAATTAACCCCTTGGGTGAAAAAGTGTTAAGTATCTCATTGTTGTCAGGTGTATGAGGAAAGACGAGAATATGTAAAGAATAGGCCAAACTATTCTGTGTAAGTGTAGGCAAAGAAAAAATAAGCCGTGACCAGAGAGAGGGATCCAATGCATTACTGTCTGGCCAGTCAAAGGATCCAATACCTCTCTAGTGGTAGTATCTCAACGGGCGGCTGGTGCCCTGGCCAACCTACTACCTAAAAAGTTCTCCAATAAAATGTATAAAGCGTTTCGGCCCATCAGTATAGTTTTTAAAGTCTGATTCATAATCAATTTGAGATTTCTTGAAAATGGATGAATGGCTCCTCTTTTTACTCCGTCTTTGCAACTAGTCCTTCCATGTGCCATTCCATTGTTCTCAGAAGATCAGGAATAATCATGCTGCATAATTTAATTTATTGAATTGTGCTTTAATTTTATGGTGTACTATGGTTATGATGCTCCGTACTTGAAGCTGATAACTACTACTTGATTCTCGAGTACAGATTATAACACTGATATAGATAACAGAGATGCCAGCGGATATCAGCTTCGGACATTTCTTCCAGTCTCTGTTTGGTAAAAGGAGTAGAAATCCTGGCAGTCAGCTTCATCTGGTACCACTGTTTGTTACCATATCAATTTCCCTCATCTCCACGCTTATGACGTAATTCTTTTTTAATTTAGATATTGTAACACTTTTGTCCGACAGACACTGTTCGACCGTGTGGACACACCTTAATAACTATTCTTTCCCAGCGTTAACCCTACGTTAAGGGGTCGGTTGTCTGATGTGCCGTCTCCGATGCCTTCTACCAAAGGCATCCTCTTCCACCAAACCTCTTCTCTCCATATCATCCTTCCCCTTATCTTGCCATCCCATTTTCTGCCTCCCTCTCGATCTCACCCCAGCCCCGACCCCCAAAACTATCAGGCTCCTCCCAAGCCCTCCTCACCATCCATCCTCAACACATGTCCACACCATCTCAGTCGTGGAACTCTTATAATCTCTGTAATCTTCACCATACCTGTCATTCTTCTTATTTCATTTTCTAATCTTTCAAACAGTGATAACTATTGGTATATTACATATAACTCGAATCCATGAATACTTATTTTCTTGATAAAAGCATATTAACATTTCTAGAAGAAATCATATTATTGTTGTAAACCTAAGAAAAAATGTAGTATAAAACACACTTAAAACACAGACTCATTTCAACCCCTAACGGAAGCATTAATTGTTTCTTTTAATACCATTAATTTTGGGTTTCATGACAACTCAAATTGGTTAATTATGACATAATCACCTCCATAAACATTTGCCTTTTGCATTTGGAACCAGATACTCTGTTTATCTAAATGGAGTTAAAATTATAATTATCATTATTATTATTATTACTATTATTATTATCATTATTATTATTATTATTATTATTATTATTATTATTGTTGTTGTTGTTGTTGTTGTTTACAATGCCTAATAGCCTACTCCCCTTTTAAAAAATACGAGAAAACAGAATATAAAGAATTAGTCAAACCTATCATATTCAATAAGGTTCACTATTAACAATACTGTATTCATTCAGTCTGGAATGAGATGCAAATAAAGAAAAACTCCAAAATTACCTAAAACATTAGCCAGTCACTAGGTGGCGCAATTTTCTAATCTATAACGGGAATTCTCGCCAACAATAGACCTACGAGGGGGATCGTCTCCTTTCTGTTGCGGTTCAGTGATTTATCTGAAAGTACTTCCTGTTTCTTATTGCAAAGAGAGAGTTGAAAATATCCCAGCCTGTTCCTTTTTCTCTAATTGGCCTTTTGCAGATCCGTTTCGCTTTACATCTGTCATTTGCATCGTACAAATTCAAAATATTGTTAGATAAAGCTCCAGGATGTAATCCTACAGTAATTTAAAGCCTTATCCTGGTCTTATTTTGAAAGATAGCTGATTGAGGTCTTCTTAATCTGACAAAACTGTTTTTAAGCTGACTGCATTCTTTTTAAGCTTACAGAACTTTTACTCTGACTGGGGTCTTTTTAAATAAACAGAAATGTTTCTAAGCTGATTGTTGTCTTCTTAAGCTATCAGAACTGTTTCTAAACTGATGAAGGTTGGCTTAAGATGACAGAATTATTTCTACACTGACTGAGGTGTTCTTAAGCTGTCAGACCTATTTCTACGCTATTTGAGGTCTTCTTAGGCTTTCAGATCTGTTTCTGAGCTGATGAAGGTCTTCTTAAGCTGTCAGAACTGTTTCTAAGCTAAGTGAGGTCTTCTTAAGCTGTCAGAACTGCTGTTGCACTTATACCCGTACTATTGACGGGTTGATAAAGCTGCTTTTAAAATGGCATACAAATTTTGAACTGATAAAGCAATTGTTAGGATGAGATCTTAGGCTAATATATAGGTTAAAGGTGTCTGATTTTAGTTCCAGTTTCATCAGAATAGATGCTCACCAGAACGTCAATCGGGCAAACCCAACCCCACCCCAACAGTGGTGCCCAATCAGAGCAGTGGCTTCCCTTGTTAACAGATTAAAGTCACGGTCCCGGGCAGGGATCGATCTGCCGCCACGCGAATGCTGGGCAAACACGTTACCACTGTACTAGCCAGGAGGCTATTTGTTATTTCAACTCAGCCTGATTTACCTATGGATGGAGAGGATTTTTTAAGATGTATTTTCAAATCAGATGTTGATAAGAATCCTTTATTTTTTTTTTTTTTTAATGACTAGCCTTGTATCAAGTGTACAAGTCTATTACCTTTTGTCTTTTTATTATAATTCCCAGCGATAATCAGGATAATTCGTGACATTATCCGGTTTAGACCAATTAGCCAATCAACTTTTAATGAGTTTATCATTATGAAAATACAATCATTATCGGTGATAATTTGATATCTGCAGTCCGTGATTATCACATAAATATGCTAATTGATGAAATTAACATTGACTTAAAGGTACAGATCCCTGTCATTGGAGTAGATAAAAGCTAAGGTATGTAATTCAATAAAATGGGAACATTTGAAAATTATTCTACGACGTAGAAATATTTTACTCTTCATTTCGGGTGTGAAAATCATTCCTATCCTTCTTTTAAATGTCATGATATCTGTAACTATGGAAAATATTACATTATCAAATTACTTAGAATACAAGAAAGTCCTCAATTTCTTTTTGAATGAAGCAGATATTTCTCATTTATCAAATCTCGAATTTGAATTGCTTTATTACGAACAGATTCGATCTTTACATATTCGTAATTTATGACATCCTCAGTATCAATGGTCAGTATTTTCAGCTAATCTCTTCAATTACAAAGGTTAGTAAATTGTAGCAAATATCGCTATTAGTTGGAACAGAGAAACAGTTTCCCCAGTGAACCAAACAGAATCCTTTGGCAATCAACAGCTTCGCCTGGAACGTTCGAAGCTTCAAAGAACCGTTTGGGATCGACCTTGGTATTTACACACAATGGCGCTCGGCGATTCGAAGCGCTCCGCGGAATCACTGGCAAGTAATTGTTGTCTCGTTTCAAAGGACACCTTCGCAGTAGAGGTCCCTCGAGGGCTCTCGGACGCCTGTAACACAGATCAACTGGAATTTGGGTAATTGTGACTCTCTTTGGAAGCGAAGAGTTTGAGAAATATCTGAATTGCATTGTACCGGACGAATCTTTTACCCTTGAATGTTTCGGTGAATACGTTATGTAAGGATTTCAAGAAATAATTTCCACTCCCAGCAAAAACCTACAGATTCCTGAAATCCGGTTTTCGAAGCTTTTATATATATATATATATATATATATATATATATATATATATATATATATATATATATATATATATATATATATATATATATATATTAGATTTCCTCTGCTATGTCAAAAAAAGAGAAATAAAGACCATGATAGTTATTCCAAAACTGAAAAAAGAGAATTATCTACAAAATTGGCAAAGCAGCCGTAAACCAATTAAGATTCAGGGAAAACAAAGTTTGTGCGATACAAAAATTCTTCTTTGATAAAAGTGTGAGCAAAGATTGAGAGATCAGATAGGCTTCA
>NC_090741.1:33372156-33399656 GCF_036898095.1 Palaemon carinicauda | reverse complement strand
GCTGGCACTATCAAAACACTTTATTTTTTTCTATTATATTTGGCGCGATCATGTGTGACTTCCATCTCCAACCCTTGCTCGCTTTTTCAAGAAGTCAAGAAATTCCACCACCTCCCCCCCCCCCCCCAGATTCGACTCCTGTGTAAGCCGCTGTTAGAAAAACTACGAGAAATGACAATAGAGAAGGCAACTTGGCAAGCAATCAGAAAAGACAATATTTGTCCAACAAATTGAAGAGCAAAGCGAAAAAGGCGGCTGTACAAAGACCCCAAGGAGGAGACGCAGGGGAAGAAGGCAACTGGGTAATCATGGGTAACAGACGGCAAACGTTGTGGTGATAAGGTAAGAGAGAGAGAGAGAGAGAGAGAGAGAGAGAGAGAGAGAGACTTTATAAAATGGTGTCCTGTATAACAAATGGATTTATTCAGATGATTACAGATGGGGGGGAGGGGAGTAACTGCCAATGGACATCCTACGATTCCGTCAAATCTCTCGTTCTCCTGAAGATCGAACTGCATTTGAACGAAGCAAAACGAGAAGAAGAAGAAGAAGAAGAAGAAGCGAGCCGAGGTTGATGTCATAAAACTAGATATATTTGCCAAAAGGCAATTGAGATAAGTTTCATGGTGGCTGTTGTGTTTGTCTCACGTTTGACGATCCATAACCCAAGGTGAGCGTTTTCCGGCCAGCTCTGTTTGTTCCTGAACGAGTCATGACTATTGATGATGTATTCTGCAAAGACCTAGATAGAATCTTCTTTTATTAGCGAGCTTTTACCCATCTGTATGGGGGTAAGCACGGGTGCCTTCTTTTGAAGGTGTTTGCTTTGAAGTAGACCGTAATCCCGATCAGCTGAGTGACATCTCTTAAACCCAGGTAGCTATTGTCCATGTTGTACCCGTCACCAACGTCCTTCCTCCCAGCAGCGAGGAGTCCTGGCGCTGTTAGGTCGACAGTTGGAGACATGTGAGGTGTCTATTATGTTTCTAGAAGGAGTTGGAGTTCCTTTGTTTGTGTGTGTATTAGTCTGCAACACCCATTTGCCTTTTAAGCAAACCTATCTGTCAATTACATATATAATCCTGAGGTGTGAATGGTAGTATGATTTATACACTCTATAATAATATTATTAAATAAATTGATGAAAATATTGATGATTAACGCATTTTTTCCATCCAAGTCTTAAGTGACCAAATATAGTCTGTCTATGATGGTGGGTGATTTTTAGGCATTGACTCTTTTGGAGTTTACAATAATAAAAAAGTATGTTCCCACAAGGAACGTATGAGTAATAAAAGTAGCTATAAGTAGAGTTCTATTCCAAGTATCTCTTAAGCATTGAACAAAATCTAATTCAAAGATGCAGTCCACTGTTTTTTTATCATCTGGGAGTTGAGATGGTTGTGATGTCCTGACAAGTTATAATAAATAGAGTCACCCTCTAATAGCATCCTATACTCTATGAATCCCATGATATTTTGGTAGTTTAAATATTCGCCCAGGGGGTAGAAACCCCGTGATACCTCGGCAGGTAAAATTCTCTGGTATATCACATCCCAAGTAGAAGGCTGCCTAAAGGAGCCCCAAAGTTTTTTTTTATTATCATTATTACAAGCTAAGCTGCAACTCTATTTGGAAAAGCAGGATGGTATAAGCCCAAGGGCTCCAACTGGGAGAAGTAGCCCAGTTAGGAAAAGAAACAAGGAAATAAAAAAAAACTGCGAGAGGCAATCAACAATTAAGATAAACTATTCTAAAAAATATCTCTGCTGATAATAATAATAATAATAATAATAATAATATTAATAATAATAATAATAATAATAATAATAATAATAATAATAATAATAATGGAAATAAGGAAATAAAAAACTACAAGAGAAGCAATGAACAATTAAGATAAACTATTTTAGGAATATCTCTGGGGATGGCTAGAGGAGCCCCATTTACATCTTTCAACTCATACTTATACTCTGATGTAAACATGGCAAATCTTTAAGGTATTTCTCATGATTTCCAGATATCACATCATATGCTAGCACATCATTCAGGTAACCTTTGGTCATATATTATTATTATTATTATTATTATTATTATTATTATTATTATTATTATTATTATTATTATTATTATTATTACTAGTTAAGCTACAACCCAAGTTGGAAAAGCCAACCAGAGCAGTTAAGCTACTCATATCAGAAGTATGTATCAAACAAAAACTGAAATGTTAACAAACATTTTTATTTGGGGTTGAGCAGTTCGCTAGCCTTGTTTAAGAACAATTAACAAGTACCAAGGCTTGGTCCAAACGGCCAAAAGTGTAAAAAATATCTTAACTGGAATGTCCCTACACTAGTATACTGACAAGAGTTATGAACAAATTAGTTGTTCCCATGTCCTCCTTTACCAATCTTACAAAGGAGTTAAGCATTGTGTACACTTAGAAAGATATTGAGTCATTTTCAAGGGTTTTTTCTGGGCTGGGAGCACAGTAGGATATAGTTCAAAGTCTAAAGATTCAAGCTCAAGGATAAAATAACAGTACTAGGGTTGAAGTATGACTTTAGGGACTTGAAGGATCACTTCATACTTTGGGTGCTTAGAGGGACCCCGATCTCTGGGTGTTGCCAACGGGAGTAAGCTTTACAGTCATTCAAAAGTGTCAATATCATCATCATCATCATCATTAGCCGTTTCTAGTCCACTGGAGATTAAAAGCCTCAGACTTGTCCTTCCACTCCCACCTGTTTATGGCCTTTCTACGGCTGTCCACACACGCGAACTTTTTTTAGTTCGTCAATACATCGTCTTCTCTTCCTTCCCCTGCTTGTTTTGCAGTCTCTAGGGATCCATTCTGTTATTGTTAATACCCCTCTATTATTTATCATTCTCATTACATATCATGCCTTTGTCTATTTTTCTTTAAAGAAACATTAAGATTAATCCTGCTATAAAACATCTAATATTTCTGGAGGCAAATTAGCATCATGGATACTTACTAATGAGGTCCAGAGAATAGTGATCATCATCTGAATAAAAAAAAAAAAAAAAAAAAAAACTAAAGCCTAAAGATCCTAAATACTAAAAATATCTAATTAGATAACCAAGGGAGCTTTATTCTACTAGAAAATCCGAAGAGTACAATCATAATCTTCTGCTTCCGCAGTTTGCATACGCAAAACTTTTGTTCTTTTATACTCCATTTCCTTCGATTCTACTTGACATTTTTACTCGTACACACAGCATAAAAATTTCTAGAAATATAAAAGGACAATGGCGTCGTAAAGTATATCACATTTTCAAAGAAGGGGGAAAGTAAGAAAATAAACGCAAAAACTGGGCTTTTATTGGAGAAAATAGAAAGAAAACGCTTACGCACGCGGAGGGGAGACTAAGAAAAATTAAAAAACGGGGAAAATATTGCAGCCGAAATAGGTGTGCGAATACCCCGAGAAAGGACACCTGTTGTTCGCCAAAAGGGAATAACACCTCGGGAGGAGAGAGAGAGAGAGAGAGAGAGAGAGAGAGAGAGAGAGAGAGAGAGAGAGAGAGAGAGAGAGAGAGAGAGAGAGAGAGGGGGGGGGGGGATTTGGACCATAAACCATCACTCCGGATTTATATAATATCCAGGCCCTTTGGTAACGGCAGCTAATGTTTGAGAGAGAGAGAGAGAGAGAGAGAGAGAGAGAGAGAGAGAGAGAGAGAGAGAGAGAGAGAGGAATTTGGACCATAAACCTTTGGTTCGGATTTATGTAATATCCAGTGCCTTTGGCAACCACAGCTAATGTTTGAGAGAGGGAGAGAGAGAGAGAGAGAGAGAGAGAGAGAGAGAGAGAGAGAGAGAGAGAGAGAGAGAGAGAGAGAGAGAGATGAATATATAGAATTAAGAAAGAAACACCCCAAATCTTTAAAAAAAAAATGGTCACCAGCGACAAAAGCTACTATATTATACTCATGTAATGATCAAATTAGCTTTACGATCCATCAGAAAAAATAGTCCACGTGGATGGAATATGACGAGTAACAACATAAGTAAGGCTTTAATGGTGGGATTCAACTTTTGAATCATTGAGAATTGTTAGATAGATGAATTTCATTGTACGATAAGCAGGTTCATCCATCATTTTCTCTTAAAGATGCAAATCCCTTAATCATTCTCATGTGTCATCATGATCATGATCATCTCCTCCTCCTACGCTTTCTGACGCAAAGGGCCTCAGGGGATTCATTGGCTAGATTCATCAAAGGATAGCCAGTTCCTTGTGATGCACAGTACCTATCTAACTAAGGCAAGTGACCCCTGCCGGTCCATACTAATTCTAGAAAGATCAACCGCCAGATATCAGGAGTAAAATCCAAAGAGACAATTTGTCTACAGCCAAAAACCCAATCCGTCACCTGCTGCCTGTGATTTCCTCCACACTCAAAGCTCTCATTACTCCACTAGGTTGCTCATCCGCTTATACGAGTATAGCCGTTGGCAAACTTGGATTGGTAAGATATAATATACATGTGATATGGTAGAGAATAATGTGTTCCCTGTACAAGTGATTTCCTTATGTACATATGACTTCCTTTGATCTCTTAAGCTATTTGTGTCTTACAGTTGTAGTATTTATCTAAGAAAACTTTGGTTAGTTTTTATCAAATCTAAACTTGGTGTTGATAGGCCTGGAAATTCGACCAGACTCTCGTGATTGATAATGATTAGTATTGAAAATAAAAAACTTGCCAGCATTAGCAGTAAATGAATAAGAGAAGTCTGGGGCATTCTACACCTTTAGTGACAGCTGATCTGTAAGAGGGGAGCTTAAGTGGTTCTTTGAATAAATTCAGTCAACCTGACGAATCATTAGACTGTCGTTCATTTTCTATGGTTCCAGAAAAAAAAATATTTTCTCAAAATTTTTTTATTAAATTAATCAAAGTAAAAGGTTTAGTATATCGCACATTGGTTCCTAAAGAGTTAATCCACCATAATAAAGTTTAGGCATGGTAATAGAAATTTACGTAGATTAGTAACTAGATTTAAATAAGTAACATTTTTGTGTCTCTGCTCATATAATTCAAAGCATCTTTCTGGACATAAAACGGGTTCGAGTCCCTCATATTCAGTCTATATGTAATGCAAAGTATTTGTCTATCTTTCTAGAACTTCTTCAGTAAAATCAAGTGAAGAGGATTTTAATTTTCATTTAGTTAAAAAGACAATCAACTTTGCTTCTGAGGATATCTGGTCTTTCTTCCACTATTGGTACACGAATTTAACACAGATAACAATACTAAAGAGATATTTGGGGATGAACATGCTGTATCAGGAATCCTTATAAGGTTTCAAATGACATTGTACTAAATTTTTCTTAAAGAGTTGTGACCCCAATGTAATGACCAATTTCTAACGAGGTTATTTTTACCCTTTGCCACTTTTCTTAGCCTTTTTTCATAAAAGGACTTTTCATCCCAGAAGCTGTGGTCAAGTAAAGGACCTCCAGGTCTGTTCTCTGAGACTGTGTACAATAATCAGAGAAATAGACATAAAAGTGATAATATTTGTTTCATTTACTAATCTTCTCATTCACTAACAGATAATGAGAAAAGATAGAGGACCCAGTCCTTGATTTCATAAAACATAAGCTAAGATATAAATTTCCTGGGAGCAGAAGGAGAATGCAGAGGATAAAAATGTAAGTGCTGTCTCCAAATAAGGTTTCATTAATTGACAAAGGTCTCTCAGTTAGAGTATATTTAGTGCCTGCATTTAGATTTTCTGATTGACTTATACCAGATACCACAAAGCTGATTTTATGCGCAGGCCCGTAAATATTCACAAGAGAACCTGGTTTCAAATCAACTGGTCCACTCAAGTTAACCCCTTCGCTTGGAATCATGAGAAGTGAAGATCCATTTCCAAATGATAAGGCGTTTGGACGACAATGAAGAACTGTTGTATTAACAAGATAAACACTTGTTTTCGAATTCATTTCTAATTTACTTAGATTTTGGATAACAGAGTCCTTGAAGTACAAAGTTTGATTGGTGACTGCTTCGCTTATATTGACGATCCCAAACACTGAAAAATTGGACACTATATATCCTCTCAGACGGGACAGCGTTAGATGACTGATGTACGATGACGTCACTGATATCCCACGAGTATTCAAGGGAAGTTTTTCAACTGAGGAGTTGTGAATGATAACATTCATATTCGAGCAATCCTTCAAGGGGTGGACCGCATCGCTCAGACTGCCGGGCTACTTGAGTGTCACACGACGAACGTTGACGAACGATAACCTGAGGTTAAGGTTAAGGTTAATTCAGTCGACCTTTTGCTCGACCTTGACCTTGGACTTTGACCTAAGGCTTTTAAAATTGCATCACTTCCACGTTTTATCATAACAATTAATCCCTGAAAGTTTCACTATTCTACGAGTAGAATTATGGCCAGGAAGTGAAGGAGGTAATAATAAGAATAATAGTAGAAGGTTATACACGAAATAGAACGTTTGACAAAGTCTTGATATCAATAGAATAAATAATCATAAGTGAATACTCACATCGTCATAGTTCTTGAAGTCGCAATCAAGATGGCTGCCAGTAAGCCTACAGAAAGGAGAACCTTCCGTGACCTGAGCAGCTGAGATTGCCTTTGCTGACATCAGCAAAATGAGGAAGGGAATCAAAATGATTGACATGATGGACCACCTGTAAAAAAAAAAGAGAGAAGAATTTTAGTTTTTTCTTTCAATGCATTGATGAAGATGAACGGACAACAATAGTGATATTTCTATTCAAGAAAATTGGAGGGTTGACGTTTGTCTGATCCAAATGGAGATATTGATTTGCCTATTAGAAGAAGATATGGAAATGAGGATGTGGTGGATTTTGGTGATACCTTTTTATTATTATTATTATCATTATTATTATTACTATCCAAGCTACAACCCTAATTGGAAAAGCAAGATGCTATAAGCCCAAAGGCTCCAACAGGGAAAAATAGCCTAGTGAGAAAAGGAAATAAGGAAATAAATAAATGAAGAGAACAAATTATCAATAAATCATTCTAAAATAAGTAACAACGTCAAAACAGACATGTCATACATAAACTATTAACAACATCAAAAACAAATATGTCATAAATAAACAATAAAAAGACTCATGTCCGCTTGGTCAACAAAAAAGCATTTGCTCCAACTTTAAACTTTTGAAGTTCTACTGATTCAACCGTATATTTTCCCTAGGTATTACATTACACCCACACACACAAACATACACACACACACACACTATATATATATATATATATATATATATATATATATATATATAAATATATATATATATATATATATATATATATATATATATATATGTATATATATATATATATATATATATATATATATATATATATATATAAATATATATATATATATATATATATATATATATATATATATATATATATATATATATATATATATACATATATATTTATATATATATAAATGTGTATTTATATATATATATATATATATATATATATATATATATATATATATATATATATATATATACTTATAAATATATGTATATATACACACATATATATACAGATATATATATAGATATATATATATATATATATATATTTATATATATATATATATATGAATATATATATATATATATATATATGTATATATATATATATATATATATATATATATATATATATATATATATATATATAGTATATATATATATAAATGTATACATACTGTATATATATATATATATATATATATATATATATGTAAATATTACTTATAAATATATGTATATATATATATATATATATATATATATATATATATATATATACACATAGATATTTATATATCAAGTGTGTGTATATATATATATATATATATATATATATATATATATATATATACATATACATATATATATATATATATATATATATATATATATATATATATATATATATATATATATATATATATATATATATATATATATATATATATGTATATATATATATATATATGTATATATATATATATATATATATATATATATATATATATATATATATATATATATGCAATAAATAATTATAAACTGTGCGTAAGATATTAAAAAAGAACTCTTCTAATGCATAATATAACCACACAACATTTATTCCACCTTTTTCGCAGTTTTCCATAAGAAAATTCCACAAAGTCTACGAAGAATAAACCACAATTTATGAGCATCCGGAGGGACAATTTACCTCACTTTTGCAGAATTCACAACTGACAACAAGTTTGAATTTATGAAAATTTATGAAAAAAGAATAGAGGAAAAAAGTATTTTTTTTTTTAGCGCCATTTATATTTGTTTCTTTAGGATTTATTTTAATAATCATCATCATCATCATCATCATCATCATTATTATTATTATTATCATTATTATTATTATTATCATTATTATTATTATTATTATTATTATTATTATTATTATTATTATTATTATTATTACCTAAGCTAAAAGCCTAGTTGGAGAAGCTAGATGTTATAAGCCCAAGGGCCCCAACAGCAAATATAACCAAGCGAGGAAAGGAAATAAGGAAATAGACAAACAACAAGAAAAGTAATGAACAATTAAAATGAAATATTTTAAGAACAGTAACGACATTAAAGTATACCTTTCATATATCAACTATATATAGAGACTTATAAGGATTTTTTTTTAGTTTGTAGTTTTTAAAATAACTATTTCTCATATAATGTTTCAGAAAATGTTTCTTTTGTATTGTCTACATCTTTTGTTCCTGAAGTTTATATACTTCCTTTTCTCACTGGGCTATTTGTCCTTGTTGGAGCGCTTGGGCTTATAACATCCAGCTTTTCCAACTAGGGTTGTAGCTTACCTAATAATAATAATAATAAAAATAATAATATTAATAATAATCTCATTGAACATATTTGATACAATGGCTATAATTTTTGTCTATATTTCATGATAATTAAAATAGAAGATCAAACATTTTATCTGTTATAAAGTTAACTAATGAATATTTTGATGCCTTTTCTCTCATTATCCCTTATGCTTTGCAAATTCGTTGCTAGTCACATTGTCTGTATATCTTTATTCTTTTTAATATCTTACTTCTAGTTACGTACTCACTGAAATTTGCACTAATATAAAACTATAACTAAGAACTATTTGTAGTTGACATTTCCGAACAAATATGTTTGACAACTTCTCAAAGTCAAAGACACTCGAGAAATGATAAAGGCTTTCTTTGCAAAATTCTGTCCTGAAATTGGAGTATAGTTATTCTAGAACTCAATTGCTGTCTCAGTTTCTATCTATTGAATAGTTTTTTTTTCTTTTAATTCGCATATCATCTAATAAAGACTTCTGGGTTAGACAATTAATTTCGTCCAAACCAGGAACCTGATAAGATTAGACTCAAATGATTCAATATCACTATCAAAGTAATCCTGCGATAATGATAAAGTTAATGCATAAAGCATATGAATCTTGAAGATAAATGGCATGGGCAAGTCGGGTATGGGTTGGGATTAAAGGCTTAAAAGTTTAATGGCCATTCTTGAATAGCAGAGGCAAGGGACAGTGACATTACCCTGGCTAGTAGGACAATGACCTAGAAACTGATCGTATATACATATGGTCTGCGCCCAAGCCCCTCTCCACCCAAACTAAGACCAGGGAGGTCCAGGCAATGGCTGCTGATGACTCAGCAGGTAGACCTCTAGTCTCCCCCCCAAAAAAAACCATCCTTAGCTCACATGGATGGTGCGGTTGCAGACACTACAAGAAACTATCGAGCTTGAGGTTGACTCCAACCCCAGTCAGGTGAAAAGCCCGGCAGGGACGTTTCCAATGGGACGGGTATGGGAAGATGACAATATCTCAGAAGCAAAATAGAATAATTGATTCTATAAACACATCCGTTGCAAATTCAGTGATAAAGAATGTAGTATTTTTTCTCTTAATTCAACCTCAGAAGGTCCTAACAAGACGAGGAACTGGTCACATGTGCTGCCATCTAGCCACAACCAACCCATTATAGTGTAGCTTCACAAATATATTCATACAATATATTTTGTCAACCCTAATGCGCACTTTTGTAATCATGTCCTTATCAGCGATGCCATAAAGAAATTTGCCTTCAATATGTACCAACCGTGTGTCACACAATTGTACATAATTCCTTTTGCATATATTATGCTTGTATCTTCGCTCTCCCCTCGCACTAAACGAACATGAAAATTCATGTCTGCTGTTTTCCTCTGTAACATTGTCTGTCTTGTTAATTTGATATGTCCTGTTGGCTTGAGGTTTTGTATATAAAGGAGAGTGTTCTATAATAATATAACTCAGTTGATTGCATCCTGCCTTTGAGTTCACAACCCTCTCTCGGCACCGTCACATTGGTGACCCCGGAAGTCGACTCGCTCCCACTGCCTTCCCCCCCCCCCCCTCCCTCGCCCCTCCATCGTTGGTACTAGGGCGGACTCTACTACAGCAGTTGGCGCTGCGGCCGCCCCATTGAAACTTTCACCGTTCGCCAGCGGAGAGTCATTTGCTTGGTTTCAGCGCGCAGAAGTCCAGTTTCGCATCAACGGCGTGACTCGCTCAACCACCAAAGCAGATTATGTTCTCGCGGCGATACCCGAGGACACCTTCCCGGAAATATCTGACTGGCTTTGTGAACAAGGAGACACGCAATAGCATATGACGCCCTCAAAACATACCTTCTGCAGCAGTACTCGCCATTGCCAGCTGCCCGTGTAGCAAAGCTTTTTCAGCTCTCGCAACAACCATTGGGGGACCAAAGGGCTTCGCTTGCCCTCAGGGAAATGACCAGTATCGCTCGCCTTCAACCTGCCGCAGACGGCTCTCCTCGTGAGGTGAACCTACTTCGTGCCCTTTGGATACGCCGTTTACCCGGACCTATACGCGCTGCCATACCCGATGTCGATAGTTTACCCATAAAGGACTTGATGACCAAAGCCGACGCCCTTATGGACAGCCACTTCAAGACCTCCATCAACGCCTCCACCCCTGACGAAGAGGATGCCTATTCAACGTCAACTGAAGCTGACATGAATGCCGTAGGACATACACGCCCACACCGTGACGTGCCGAAGCGGCGACAAAGCCACCCACCACCCACCAATCGCTCTGCACCCCAACGAACGACTTCTACAGCCACTTACTACCTCCCATCCGCCGCAGTTTTGCTACTACCACTTCAGATTCGGGGTAACTGCGAAGAAATGTGCCGAGGATTGTCAGTGGCCAAAAACAGGTAAGTAGGCCGTCGCTCGTGGCGGTTGCCTCCCGTGTTTCTAATCTTTTCTTTTTACAGGATGCAGGAACGGGCGTGCGATTTTTGGTAGACACAGGTGCTTGTCGTTCTCTTTTGCCAAGGAAACTCTTCAAGACACGACGTAGTCTGTCTACATCTGCCGACGTCCGCTTGGTAGCTGCCAACGGATCTGCGATACCCACCTACGGTTACGAGAACCTCACATTATCGTTCGGAAATGGTAAATTCAATTGGAAGTTTCTCGTTGCTGACGTCACCATGCTAATCCTCGGTGCGGATTTCCTCTCTCATTTCCACCTTCTGGTCGATGTCGCCCACCGACGATTGGTCAACGCAGACTCGTACTTGTCGACACCTCTTCAACCCGCCCCCTCTAACCTCGCTCTCCACATTAGCGCACCCACGGATGCCTACGCCCACCTCCTCACGTCGTACCCGGAAGTTTTCCGTCCAGAACTTCGCCAAACGCCCACGGTTCCTGCCATGCACGGTATTTATCACCATATCAAGACGACGGGACCCCCAGTCTTCGCAAAATTCAGACGTCTGGCCCCGGAACGATTGGCAGCCGCCAAACAGACGTTCGCTGAAATGGAGGAAATGGGCCTTTGCCAAAAGGCCTCCAGCCCATGGTCGTCACCCTTACACATCGTTCTGAAGAAAGACGGCTCCCTCCATCCGTGCGGGGATTACAGGCGCCTGAACATGCAAACAGAACCGGATCACTACCCCCTCCCAAACATTGCCGACGTGACCTTCTACCTGCACAAAGCAAAGGTTTTCTCTACGCTCGATCTCCTGAAGGGGTATTATCAGGTGCCTATGAACCCAGAAGACATCCCCAAGACCGCCATCACCACTCCGTTTGGTACATACACCTTCAATTACTCCTGTTTTGCCCTTCGTAATGCTGGGGCCACGTTTCAACGCCTCATGGATGGCATCTTAGGGGACCTCCCTTTCTGTGTATGTTATGTGGACGACATACTTGTGTTCTCCTCCTCAAAAGAGGAACACCTCCGTCACCTGCGCATCGTGCTCGACCGCCTGCATCAAAACGGCCTTGTAGTCCGGTACGACAAGTGTACCTTTGGTGCCAACGAAGTGTCGTTCTTAGGGCACCGCATCACTCCTGAGGGTGTCCACCCCATGCCTGAGAAGGTAACAGCCGTTCAGAACTTCCCCGTGCCCTCGACCGTCAAAGCTCTGCAGGAATTCTTGGGCATGATCAACTATTATCACCGTTTTCTGCCAGCCATTGCCGCCACTCTTGCTCCCCTCTACGCCTCCCTCAAGGGCAAGCCGAAGGACCTGAAATGAGGTCCCCTTCAAGAAGCAGCCTTCTGCAATGCAAAGAAGGCCCTATCAACTGCTGCGGCTCTCACTTTTCCTATCCCACACGCCCCTCTCCTTCTCTCCACCGATGCCAGCGACGTCGCTATTGGTGCAGTACTCGAGCAGGCGGTCAAAGGCTCGCCCCGCCCATTGGCCTTCTTCAGCAGAAAACTGTCCAAGGCAGAATCGGGTTATTCTACCTTCGATCGAGAATTGCTGGCGGTGCACTTGGCTGTCCGTCACTTTCGCCATTTCTTAGAAGGTACGCCCTTCGTCATTCGCACAGACCACATGCCTCTGGTGAAAGCCTTCACTCGACAGTCTGACGCCTGGTCCGGCCGTCAACGCCGACATCTCTCCGCCGTGGCTGAATACAATTGCACCCTCCAATACGTCCCTGGGAAAATGGATCCCGTTGCCGATGCCCTGTCAAGAAACACGTTGGCTGCCGTTCATCTGGGATTGGATTACAACGCCCTGGCTGAAGCCCAACGACAGGATCCAGAGTATCAAGCTTGTAGGACACCCTGCACGTCCCCCCGTTGGGAAGACTTTCCCCTCGAAGACTCCAACACCACCCTCCTCTGTGACGTCAGTACTGGTAGACCACGACCTTGGATTCCTGCTCCCATGCGCCGACAGGTGTTTGATTTCATTCACGGCCTTTTATATCCCTTGTGCCGTTCTACTGCACAGCTGCTGAAGGCAAAGTTCATTTGGCACGGCATTTCTAAGGATGCTAAGGATTTGGTCCGCGCCTGTACTTCTTGCCAAACTTCCAAAGTACATCGACACACGGATTCAGGAGTGGGCACCTTTCCTTAACCTCAGCGTCGTTTCTCCCACATTCACGTCGACGTTGTAGGCCCCCTACCCACATCACAAGGACATCGTTACCTGTTTACCGTCATCGACCGCTCCAATCGTTGGCCTGAAGCCATTCCCATGGAAACTGCAACGTCCGTCTCATGTACATCTGCCTTACTCTCTGGATGGATATCAAGTTTCGGTATCCCTGAGCATATTACTTCTGACAGGGGAACCACTTTCACCTCTCAATTGTGGACGTCATAAGCGAATCTCCTGGGCATCACCCTACATCAGACAACGGCCTACAACCCCGCTGCCAATGGAATGGTTGAACGTTTTCATCGCACCCTTAAAGCACCTTTGATGTCCCGCTGCAAGGATTGCAACTGGTTTACTCAGCTTCCCTGGGTCCTCCTGGGACTAAGGACCACTCCTAAAGACGCCCCCGACGTCTCGGCAGCTGAAATGGTGTATGGCGACCCGTTGGTCGTCCCTGCCGAATTTTTTCCTTCTACAACCTCCTCCGACGATCTCCAGCGCATACGTCACGTCGTGGGAAAATTTACTCCGTGCCGCCAGACTTACAAGCCCCCAGCGAAGCTATACATACCAACGGACTTGCACTCTGCAACGCACGTCTTCCTGCGCAACGACACCAGCAAGCCACCACTAACACCCCCTTACACGGGCCCTTTCCTTGTGATCCGACGCAGTCTGAAAGCATTCCTCCTAAACATTCAGGGCAAAGAAGACTGGGTCTCCATTGATCGTCTAAAACCTGCTTATCTTCTGCCAAATGACCCGCCTACAGTTCGCCTCTCTAGATCAGGGCGCCCTATTTATCATGTTCAGTATGTCATTTTTAGAGGGGGAGCCATGTACCAACCGTGTGTCACACAATTGTACATAATTCCTTTTGCATATATTATGCTTGTATCTTCGCTCTCCCCTCGCACTAAACGAACATGAAAATTCATGTCTGCTGTTTTCCTCTGTAACATTGTCTGTCTTGTTAACTTGTTATGTCCTGTTGGCTTGAGGTTTTGTATATAAAGGAGTGTTCTATAATAATATAACTCAGTTGATTGCATCCTGCCTTTGAGTTCACAACCCTCTCTCGGCACAGTCACAAATATCAGTAAAATAATTGTTAGACTAAACAGTGAAACAGATAACTTCAACGTCCCTCATTGCTTTTTGAAAAATATGCTATTGATTGATAGATTACTTACCTCAATACACTACACATGTTTCCCGTGAATGATATATGGCTAAATCCTCACAGGATCTGGGGAATGACGAGTACTAGACTTTAATTTATTTTTCGAGGTAACACAAACAAACAAACAAACATACACATACACACAGATATCCTTTGCAAAACAGAAGGAATCGCAGATTGCTGAAATTTGATACAGTGCCCAAAAGATAAAGAGAAATTCAAAAAGATAGCTTTATCATCTATGATACATGGCTAGTAATGAATTGTTTCTAAATAATTAACTTCTGAGAACTAACAGAATAGAATAGACAATCAATTGCCTCTTACTCATCCGCATCAGCCTCTGTCTTTTACTTGGGCTAATGCTGAAACTCACCAGGAAAGTAGAGATTGAAAAACCTTAAAAGAACAATGGTGGGAAGCGCTTCGACAGCCTTCGGAAACATAGTTTAGTTTATCCTGAAAGTATTGTTTTCCGTTTTCTAAATGGCGTAGCGTCATACCCCATTCTCTATCTTTAAATGAAGGGCAACTACTGTAGTTTAGTTGTTATTACTCGAAACTTAATCAAACAATGAAAGATATTTGAAAATATACTGTGCTTGCTTGCACCGTAGTTTTAAGAGAGCATGTGAAATGACTTACTTACAGCATATAAAAGGATATTTGTTTTAAATGCTATGTTCACGAATTTGTGGAGCTTAAAACTTGACCTTAAAACTAATAAATTACAGTATTGCTGAAAATAAGTACAAGATGATGCAAAAATAAGTCATTGCATCTAGATGGCTTCAAAGCTACTCTAATTTTGATAAAAAATGAAGAATGTCGATAAAGAATAATAATGATAAGGAAGAAACAAAATAACAATATGGAGAAAAACAACAAGGACGAAACAATAAAAAAAAAAATGAGAAAAATATTGTTGAACCAATGGTATATAGATACAAGTCTTGTATGAGTTGCATATTTACTAGGCAAAAGATATAAACTAAATACTATATAAAATACGGATAGATACAGAAAGAGGAGGAGGCTTGTGCAATAAGATTTGTAATCAGAGACGTATCAGTTGGGTGGCAAAGTAAGAACTTAAGAAAGTTAAGTAGACCCAAAGGAATAGATTCTAGACCTATTCTGAGGTTTGTCCTGAGTTCTATAATATTTTCTTTTAGGACAATGGGATTGGATAAATGAAGATGGGGGAAAAAAGCCTTATTCTTCTTGAGGTGGACACCATACTTTTCTTTTTTCTTTCTTACACATATATACACATCCACATTTCTATTTCTTCTTTCTTCATGAAAAATATTTATGTTTTTACCTATCTTTACCGGAAAAAAACAACACAACAGTTAGCCAACTATAATCCTATGACTACAGAATCCTGATTCACTTGACGGCCCATTAGCAGTAGGTAGATAGGTATTAGAACGCCCTGCACAGAAGTGCATGACACAGGCTCTTGCCCTAAGGCAGCCCGTAAGAGGGATACCATGTTCAAGTGTTATTAGCAGTCGTTTAAACCCACACTTACCCATTCAATTACTGAAAAATAAAAATCTGGGAAATCTTCAATAAAAATTCGAGTTGTCTCACAGTGAAAAGAAATTCAAAGATATTAGTTTAACTCAAAGGACTTGATTTAACAATTATGACTTACTTATTGTCAGTCTTTTCCTGACGAACTCAAGAAAAAGCAAACACTATTTGCATACCATTACACTAGTGTGTTCTGAAGGATATTTCGGTCCTTTTTTACTTGTTTCTCTTTTTCATTGTAATAAGGAATGTTGCTCTCTCTCTCTCTCTCTCTCTCTCTCTCTCTCTCTCTCTCTCTCTCTCTCTCTCTCTCTCTCTCTCTCTCCTGCAAACTATATTGTTTTCATTATGCTGACGGCAAATATCAACAGATGATATCACCGAAGTTAAATCTAATTGGTAGAATCACAAGCTACC
Source organism: Palaemon carinicauda (assembly GCF_036898095.1). Taxonomy (NCBI): domain Eukaryota; kingdom Metazoa; phylum Arthropoda; class Malacostraca; order Decapoda; family Palaemonidae; genus Palaemon; species Palaemon carinicauda. The sequence goes on along the minus strand of NC_090741.1, from coordinate 33,382,961 downwards.
CTCAGCCTACATTGGCTACGTTTCAATACTTCGACCAATCAGAGGATGCACTTTAAATGCTTCAACCAATCATGAGCAGGGATGGTACTATTATGATATCGGCTGCGGATATTTATTGTCATCCGAAATGAAAATGCAGACTGTAACATATTGAAGCACTGAAGACAGATATAAAAGTTCTCTCTTAACCAGGTGTAGCAGGAATTTTTCCCCCCTGACAGAAATTCCCCCGGGAAAATTATCCTAGGATCGATTTCCCCCCGGGAAAAGCAGCCGGGGCTGTTATTCCCCCAAGGGGGAATTTAAGCCCTAAGATATCCCCCCCCCCCTCCCCCCAGGCCATTTCGCACCAACCCTCCCATACAGAGAAACTATTTTGATGAATTAAATAATCAATAGTAATTTTGACAAAATATTAGGAATATGTATATATATATATATATATATATATATATATATATATATATATATATATATATATATATATATATATATATATATATATGTTATGCAACGTTACCAACATTACGATGCCATTGCTAACGTTAACAATGCTGCGATGATATTAACGTGTGTATTTTAAAGCCTTTTTCCATATACCCTTTACACAAAATATGAAAAGATACAAAAGGGTACAGAACCTAAAAAACCCACCTAACCTAACCTAGAAGTTCCCTGGTTACAACCCCTAGCCGGGGGCAGGCCCTCGAACCCCCTTCCTAGGTCACAAACTTGTACTGGCAAGAGGTAATGTTGAACTCCACACTCTAAAAACATTTAAATTAAAGAAATTAATGACTTACTTTTATGACCTGGTGTAATGGTCTGTTTTTCCCCCTTCCGAAATAATGGTTACCTCCACCAAGCAAATAGGAAATTTTGGCCCAGAGGGGGGAATATTATTCTGGGACAAAGTTCCCCCGGGGGATATATATCCTGGGCCATATTTCCCCTGGAGGGAATTTCGGATGAGGAAAAACAAACCATTACACAGGTGTCTAGACCTTCCCCTTTTCCTATATCTTTATCCTCTCCCTTTTCCCTATTCTCCCTATTCAAAGTAATCCAGGGAATAATAGCTAGCGCTCGTCTGTCGGTCAAAAGCTTCGTAGGGGGTTTGTTATAGCTGGTGACATTATGTAGGCCTACATAGAAGAAGGGACCTTGTATGAGCAAAGAAAAGAGGGCATGGCCTGACTTGGCTTCATTTGAATTCTATGATTCTTTTTATTAAAATTAACGAAGTCCTAATATAATAGGCTTAAATTCAATTCAAAATTATCCTTTCCATGTGAACAGTTTTGTTTTTGCTTTTGTATGTCTAATTAAACACTTGGTGAAACTTCACTGGTAACCCAAACGAAAAGACAACAGTATATAGGTCTAGAGTGTTTTACTTCCCTGTTTTTAATTGTCTTTAAAACGATCTATTCCGATCCCTTTTGGACTTTGAGCAGCATCAAATATAGATTTTGGATACAAATGCTGATGTTTTGAATTGAGTTTTTGGAAGCAAAACTCCAGATCATTGTCTATAAATGATGTCTTTTAAACTCTAATGTTCCTATTGTAAACTAGAAAATATTTTGAATTGGTTACATACAATGCTTTTTTATTAATTATTATTATTATTATTATTATTATTATTATTATTATTATTATTATTAAAGGAGGATGCTATTAACACATAGACTCCAACAGGGAAAAATAGCCCAGTGAGGAAAGGAGATAAGAAACTAACTAAACTATATGAGAACTAATGGACAATTGAAATTAAATGTTTTAAAAACATTACCAACATTAAAGCAAAAATAAACTATTTAAACTATAAAAAGACTTATGCCATCCTGTTCAACATAAAAACATTTTCTGCAAGTTTGAAATTTTGAAGTTCTACCGATTCAACTTTTGTGGATAGTTAATGTGGCACTCTTCCTTATTTCTTCATCTTTGGCTTTGGTCTATAGGATTTTATCTTTTAATTGGCCTATTTAAATTGTCTGTAAATATTTGAATCAGTTGGGATTTCCTCTGCTCCTTTCTCATTCCGAGCAAGTTGCACAGAGGAAAATTAGCCCCTCGATTTTAGGGACAAAAAGGCTTATACAATAGTTATCCCATATGTAAATATTTAAATCCCAAAGTAAATAATATATTATTTTGATAAATGTATAATTAATAATAATTTTGGAATATAATGCAAATTTTAAGAGTTTTTTAAATAAAAATTACATAAAGATTTCAAATATCGATATATTGTGAAATTATTTTGATCAGTACTGTGCCAGCACGACACAGTTTAGCGTTCGAAGTCCAGTGAGGAGTCAATTCTATTTTTGGTGTAAAACCAAATTACATTATTCCTCATTGACAAATCTAATCGAAAAGTCTTAGCATTAGATTTCATACAACTGGGCGTACGCCCTCCACACAGCCTTTAATGTTATCTATGGGGTTGAAAGAACAGTCTTTACTGTCTCTCTCTTGATGAGTTTTAAGAGTAATTATTTCATCCAATTTCACCTGAAATCATATGTGATGAAATTAGTTATTACAATTTATTATGCTTTTCCAACTATTCCCTTGGTTCAGAATCATGGCCCTCTCTACTTTGCAACATATCCAGTCTTCTTTCTCATTCTGTTCACGTTCCAAAAATGTTTTGTATCAATTAATTTACACAGGTCACAAACATCATCTTTGAATTTTTCCCGACATTTCCTTTAATTTATATATATATATATATATATATATATATATATATATATATATATATATATATATATATATATATATATATGTATATATGTATATATATATATATATGTGTGTATATATATATATATATATATATATATATATATATATATATATATATATATATATATATATATATATATATATATATATATATATATATATATATATATATATATATATATTTATTCATATATAGTTATATATATCGATAAAAAAAGATAGATAGGCATCAATCCGAGACCTAAGCCAAAGGATTGGTGTCCCTGGACGGTGATGTCATTGACTTAGTAGGATGGAATTATTGCTTTACATTTTAGTGTTGCCGGAGACAATATCCATATAGATATATATGTATATATATATATATATATATATATATATATATATATATATATATATATATATATATAATATATATATACATATATATATATATATATATATATATATATATATATATATATATATATATATATATATATATATATATATATATATATATATATATATATATATATATATATATATATATATATATATATATATATATATATATTGTTTGATGCCCAACGATTAGCTGTAAATACTGTTTGTGTTGTCTAGTTATTACGATGGTTAATGTTAAGGTTTGCTGTGTGATAGTTTGCTGGTTCGAGTCTATGCTCGGCCATATGAATTGTTTACTTGGTGTTGGGTTGTTTTAGCTAATTTATGCATAGTTCTCGGTCACGTGAACTGTATGGTAATCTAAAGTGTCTTTCTGTAAACAAATGAGGAAACTTATCAGTTTAAAAAAGATTTCATACAGAACAAATAAAACGAAAGTTGGTATTTACTGAGGAATATTTGGACCATTTGTTATAGGAACACAATTGTCAGTAAACACCTATTATACTGTTTTAGAATAGCGGATTCGTCTTTTCCCATCTGTAAGCCTACATGTTACATAACGTATGCCTTTATATGAGCTTTAATTATATTGACTTTGTGTATTAACTTTTTGTAATTAGCAGTTATACATGCATAATTTACTTAACTAAGCTTTGCATATTGTTTCTATCAGTCTTAGTTATTTAACTTAATAATTTTGTATACATAAGCATATTATTCATACGTTGATTCTTTTTCATTTATCCATAGTAATTGAACCACATCACGTCACTTCACATCACTTCAAGTTACGCTACATGCGTCAAGTCTACATGTATAAACGCCTAACAATATAACCATATCGATGTTAACGTCATGGATCTAATAAAGAACTCTATGTGAGTATCAAAATTGTGTTTATCTACCATTCACGTTAAGCAATAGAAGAATAGTGCATTAACATCGTTCAGTTAAATTGTTAAACTACCATCAACGACTCACACTGAAATTCTATAATAACTTATACGTGAGCCTTAAGAAGTGGAATTACTGCCTGTTATAAACAACTACAGACAAGATTGAGGAGTCTGAAGAAACTGTCCAGAATAGTGCTCCCGTCGAAAACTCGGGTACAATGGTTGATATTCAAACATTAAAAAATAAATTGAGATCACCACTTGGCAACGTAACGAAAAAACGCAATGAACTCATAGGCCTCATGTCAAATCCTGATAACCTGCACTTGGTGAAAATGTGTCTAGAAGAATATAACGAAGCTTTCGATAAGCACAAAAAAAACTTCAATTGTGTCATGGATAACATCTCAGACGAATTGAAGCAGGACCAGGAATTGTCCAGATATGAGACCAAGGAAATTAGCATTCTGCAATTTCGAAACCATACTGGTGAATGGATAGCTATAAACGAAAAACGACTTGAAGAAGACCTGGAGAGTCTTTTAAGCCGATCTGGTTCAAACGTTCTTCCAAACGGCCTTCTTCCCTTCCTTCTGGCAAATTGGCTACGTCCGAATAGGTGCGAGCCAAAGCACGCCTCGCCGAGTTGCTTGCCGAAAAAGAACTTGTGACAAAGAAAAAGGAACAGGAGGAAAAGACAGAAGAGATTTTATTGGATATCGAAATAGCCAAGACTCAAGCAAAAGCACGTGTGTTTGCAGAAACCGAAAATGACATTGGCGATGACAATGTTGGTAACAAAGACAATGAGACACATACCAGCATTATTGTGCAACGAGCCAACCATCAGGACGTGAATGTTATGGTCGCTGGACCTAATGTAGCTGCCCCTGGAATTTGTGCGAGCGAAGGTGCTAACACGGCTATCGGTGGCAATATGGCTAACCAGGTTATACTCCCTGTCACCCAGGAAAATAGTGCCAGCTTACCCAGTCTAAATCCCAGCACTGCAAAAGAAATTGTTCCCAGAAATTTTTCAGAGACTGTTACTAACACTCTTACAACTCCGGTAAACACTTCGAATGTCAAGTCATCAACGTTTCCAAATCTAGAACAGTATACGTATCCACCTGTAAATACACCTGTGAACAGTAACTCTGGTGCACCATATCCACTGCCTAATTCCCCTCCAGTTAACACCATACAGCAGCAGATTAGTGGTATCACCACAGCTCTGGCTTTGCCTGCACCGGAAGTTCCCAAGTTTACTGGTGATCTTCTGGAATCCAGAGAATTCATACTGACGTTTGACACCAGGATCTCCTCTAGAACAGTCAGTAGCAGTGACAGATTTTACTACCTTCTACAGCATACCGACGGTGAACCTAAGGACCTCATTTGCAGCTGTATCTACATGCAGGCAGACCAAGGCTATAGTCGGGCAAGACACAGTAGCTACAACAAGAGTATGGTGATCCTTATAAAGTATCCCTGGCATACTTGAAACAACTAAACGAGTGGAAGCCGAAAAAACCAGATATCTCTCTCTCATATATTATATTGAAGAGTAAATGCTGCAAACATATTTCAGCCATATGTGCAGTTAGGAAACACACACACACACACACACACACATATATATATATATATATATATATATATAGAGAGAGAGAGAGAGAGAGAGAGAGAGAGAGAGAGAGAGAGAGAGAGAGAGAGAGAGAGAGAGAGAGAGAGAGTCCTCTTCATTGAAAATAAAACATGAATCGAAAACTCATAAAACTAAAAGATTCTGAATTAAATTTACTAGTTTCAGTATCCTACAAACCCAATAATGGATGTCTTCTTCTTCTTCCTCTTCTCTTTCTTCTTACGACCTTATTAGCCCCATTGTATAGCAGGTCGGGTGGTCTAGTCAATTCTCTCCATCTATTTATATCCATTTCATCGTTTGTACAGTACATTAACATAAAGTTCTTAATCAGTGATTTCATGAATAAACTTTTATTCAGTTTTTTATTAATTGTTATGTAATCATGGACTTTAAAAGTCAATTCCTATTGTATTAACTCTAAAATTAGGCAAAGAAAACATGAGCCGTAACAAGAGAGGGATCCAGTGTAGTACTATCGTGCCAGTCATAGTTCCCAATAACTCTAGTAGTAGTATCTCAACGGGTGTTTCACCTTGGCCAATATACTACTGATTTATTTGATGAAAAAATTATTTAAAATTCATAAATAGCTGTAATGATAATTAATATTAAAGGTTACTAAATTCATTAATATTAACCTTTAAAGGAAATTCTGAATTTATCTCCCAGCTTTAACGACTTCAATCTGACCCCTCTCTTTGCAACGCCAGGCGCAATTGCAGGCAAACAAATCCATTCATGCAAGTAAGGATTCTTAAATTCTATTATACATTGATTCGAGTCGTTAAATGATAATTTTCTGTAAAAGTAATAAATTAGCGTAGCAATTTTAATACTTTCTACATAGATGAGGATAATAGTCTTCGTTTATAAAATGGATGCGGTATGATAGTGTTGAAACACCAAAAATAATAGCAAGTTTTAGCAAATCGATCAAATACAGTGGAGGGATACCGATGCTAACTACTCGAATTGTTCAGTGGCTACTTTCCTCTTGGTACGGGTAGAAGAGAACCTTCAGCTATGGTAAGCAGCTCTTCTAGGAGAAGGATTCTCTATAATCGAATCATTGTTCTCTAGTCTTCGGTAGTGCCATAGCCTTTGTGCTATGGGCTTCCACTTACTAGGGTAATGCCATAGCCTCTGTACTATGGTCTGCCACTGTTTTGGGTTAGAGATCTCTTGCTTGAGGGTACACTCGGCCACACTATTGTATCTAATTTCTCTTCCTCTTGTTTTGTTCGAGTTTTTATAATTCCTATGGGAAATACTTATTTCAATATTTTTACTGCTCTAAAAACATTTCATTTTCCTTATAATTTAAATAAGGTACATTCACATTGAAAGGGAAATGTGAAATTTAGCCATATGTGTAGTAAGAAAAATAATTACCCTTTACTCTTTAAAGGTCTTATTTATGTATATATATACACACACACACACATATATATATATATATATATATATATATATATATATATATATATATATATATATACACACACACATATATATATATATATATATATATATATATATATATATATATATATATATATGTGTGTGTGTGTGTGTGTGTGTGCACATGTGTAGAAATCACAAAATACACACACACACACGTGTATATATATATATATATATATATATATATATATATATATATATATGGCTGAAATAATTCATCTTCATTATAAAAATGGATGTCTTCCCAACTTTAATTTATTGACCAACCCCTCTCCTTGCGACGCCAATGCCATCAAATCCAACAGCTATAATTGCAGGCAAATCTATTCAGGCAATGGCCTTTGCCTTCCGACTCAGATGGCAACAAGTAAGGACTAATAAACGGTATATTTGATTATGATTAGGACTTAACTCAAGTCCTTACTTAAAACCCATGGAAATCAGATGGAGCAATGCTAATCTTATCATATTTAACCGTCCTTAACATCATAAATGTTCCAGACCTTTAATGTAAAAGAAATAAATTAGTCTAGTGTTCTCTACAGATATGGGGATGAAAGTCTTCATCAATAGTACATATACGAATTTATAGTGTTAGAAAACCAAAAATAAAGTCCAACAACTAGGAAAAGAAACCTAAAATGGTAAAGACATGCTAACAACTCATAAAAAAAAGTTTTCAAGTTCTCAATATAATGAGCAACTATGGAAAATTCTTATATTTAAAACATTTAAAATAATAATGTTCGAAGCATCATAAATAAATAAAGTTTATTCTTCAAAGAATAATCAAACTTTGTTCTCAAAAAGCCCCAATATTTCTTTATGGGATAATTGATTGATTGCTTTAAAGTTTTCAGGCAACCTTCTTTAAGGGAAAATATGTCTCTCCTCTCCACGCGAGGACTGAAGGTACAAAGAGTCTGGACTGTCATTAGACCAACAATCACCCATTTTCGTTTCATCTCTTTCCCAAAAGTTTTTCTCTATTCAAAGTAACGTGTCCAGATTCTTCTCTTATGTCCAATATCAATTAGTTTTGTCTTTATTCGAATGAGACTGAAATAACTGAATTCAGTTTGAACTTGGATTTAGTACATTTAAAATATAATATCGTATAGAAATTATTACTTCTTTATAATGTGATAGGTGACCTTATGGGAGTAAAGCCGATGTTGACAATTATCCCATAATAAAAATATTTGATCACTTATAAATTACTCTTTTTATTTAATTATTTGTTTAAATCTAAAAATCTAAAAATATATATCTTTTACTATACAGAAATTTATAGCATTGAATGGTAAGAATATGAAAAATTTCCATAGTTGTAAGCAATATTTAGATTCAGTAAAATAATTTTTATAAGTAAGCGTAATGCAGAACCTAAGTCCACCAATAGCCCTATCTCAACAGCAGTTAACTTTATTTTTGGTGATTAAAACACCAACAGAATTTAAATAAAAAAGAATAATATCAAAGGGTAATTCAAATTTATCAGCCTAGATACAACCCTAGTTGGTAAAACGTGATGCAATAAGCCCAAGGGATCCAGCAGTGGAAAATAGCCTGAGAAAAGAAACAAGGGAATAAATAAACTACAAAATTTGTAATAACAAAATAAAATATCTTAATAAAGGATCCAACAACTCTCTAGCGGTAGTATCTCAACGGGTGGCAGGTTCCCTAACAAACCTATTACCTCTGACTAATCAACTATATTAGTAGTCGTAGTTACCACTGAATCTATTTCTAATAAAAAAAAAAAGAAAAATAACATTTGTATCCATAATCAATATTCAATGATACTTTTAGTGCAAAGGCATTGGAAAAAAATCGCTGGTTCAACCTCATATACAGTATTAAAGAGAGATGAAAACACTGTAGACCTATATATTCCTTAGGGCTAAAAGTGAAGTTTCACCAAGTGTTTAATTGGACAGACGAACGCACAAACAAAACTATTCAGATGGAAAGGGTAATTTTGAATGGAAGTTAAGCTTATGATATTAGAACTTGACTCATGTTAAAAAAACCATAGAATTCAGGAGAGGATGAAGTCATTCCAATCCTTTCTTCTCTCTGTTTACACAGAGCGTTTTTATATGTAGGCCTACATATTGTCACCAGCTATAACAAACACTCTACGAAGCGTTTGACCGATAGACGAGTGATAGCTATTATTCCCTGGAGGAGTTTAAATAATAATAATAATAATAATAATAATAATAATAATAATAATAATAGCTGACCTTATGAGAGTCCAGTGAACGTTCACATAGAAAGGAGAAAGAAAGGCCGATGTTGACAATTATCCACACCTAAAAAAATTATTTGAGCATTTATAAGTAAATAATTCCCTATAAATTTTCAAGATTAAAGAAATCTTTTATTATATACGAAAGTTTATAGCTTTAAAGGGTTACAATACGAAAAGTTTCCATAGTTGTCAGCAATATTTAGATTCAGTAAAATAAGTTTTATCAGTACTCAGCGTAATTATGGATAACTATTGTATTCACTTGAAGGCGGGGAAAATCCTCTTTATTTTTGGTGATTGAAACACCAGTAAACCTCAGATAGAGTTATTGTTGATAATAAAGTTGGTTAATTGTAAAGGGTAAGTTATATAGGTAAGCAAGTCTCTGGTCGACTAGTAATCATAACAATAATAGTAGTCCACATATACCACTGAAGCAATGTCTAGTACACAAATGGTATGAAAAATTATTTATATAAATCATAAATTTCATTAAAGAACTCCTTTGATTTAAGAAAAGTCTGGACAACCTTCGATACCCGGAAAGACAATATTTCTCCCTTCCATCTTGGTTTACGAGAATCGTACTTTGTATTCAGTTGAAGTTGCTGAATGGATAATACCACCAATGTTTAGAGCAGGAATATTGGTATTAAAAGACTTCTCTTTCATAAAATACAATCTTAGTCAAGTTGTCTTTCCAAGAAAATCTATAGAAAACATCATTTGAATTCATAATCAACATTAGTTGTTACAATTAGTCCATTATTAATTGCATCAGGTTAGCTTTACATGAATGCTTAAGTCCCCTAGATTAACCAGTCACAGGATTGAAAGCATGGCACATGGTTGATCGCATGATCGATTGTAAGATTGACGACAAAAGTACTAAGTAACTCAGTAGGCCATTATTAATTGCCTCAGGTTAGCTTTACATGAATGTTTAAGTTCCCTACATTAACCAGTCACATGATTGATTGCATAGCAAAAGATTGATCGCATGATTGATTGTAAGATTGATGACAAAAGTACTATATAACTCAGTCAGGCCCTTATTATTTGTATCAGGTTAGGTTAATATGAAAGTTTAAGTCCGTAGAAAATACAAACACAATTATCGCATGATAGATGAACAATGCTAAAGTTGACAAACAGTACGGTACTTTTGACACCAATTGCATACATTATAATGACACAAACAAGAAAATGATATTGATAATAGTAAAATAAATTGATAATCTTAAAACTAACAGGCAAAGAACCAAGAGTAATAATAATAATAATAATAATAATAATAATAATAATAATAATAATAATAATAATAATAAAGCATGCAAAAGAAGAGTGATCACACTTACGTTCAGCCGCGAAGTTTAGAAGAGCT
>NC_090741.1:33357156-33364656 GCF_036898095.1 Palaemon carinicauda | reverse complement strand
TCTCTTCCTCACATGCCACAAGTGGACCTTAGGTCAAATATGACTGAGGTGAAATTATCAAATAAAAGTGTATAAAGCAACATTGAAGAATAACGTAAAAGTCACAAAAGTCGCTACATTTTCAATATAAGATATTAGAAAAAAACATTACTAAATAAAAAAATGCCTTCAATTCGCGTTATAGAAAGATTATCTGAATAAAAAAAATAAAAAAAATAAACAAATAAATACCAACCGTTATCAAGATAAATCATAAAACATATACACAAATATCGTTGCATGCAATACTGCAAGAAGTAAGTGGAAATATGTTAACTTCATTTACCTTTCATGAAAAATCGGTGATTGACTTTTGTCCTTTCCCTTTTCATTATCTTCATCCTTTCCCTTAATACCATCTCAAGTCCTCAAGGGAATGAGAAGTAACACATCTCTCGCTCGAAAGTTTCTTCATTTTATCGTGCATTTAATTTCTGTGATTTATAAACAAATTATTTTTTCCATAAATTTTAAAGATAAAAATAATCTCCCCTTAATTACAGACATTTATAGCTTTAAGTGGATAGAATAGGTAGCATTTACATAGTTGTGAACAATATTCAGATTCAGTAAAATAATTTTTATTAGTACTCAGCGTGAATATGGATAATTCAGTCTCTCTGCAACTTCCATAGCAGAAAGACGTCTGAGCTGGTAGCTCCTTAGTTATTTACGCTAGTGTCAGTGATTAACTCTAAGGGTTTTCATACCTTTTATCGGAAGCCTAAGTTTACATCAGTCTACGGACTTTCCTACCAAAATTTCACGTCATCACTCATGGATGGAGACGTTGACCCAGCTGTTCCCACTTTGACTCTTCCTGAAAGTGAGGATATCCGTAACCCTGACTGTAGGGAACTTCTTCATGAAATGGAGAACACCAACCCTACCACTGACCAGCTCCAGGAACTAGAATCTGCTGATGAAGACATGGAATCTGAAGCCCATTCTCACTCTTCTCCTCCTCCTCAAAGGAAACGTGGCGCCTCCTCATCCCCTCCACCTGGATACCAAGCTGCTAAGAAGCCCAATCAAGCCTCCTTGGACAGCACTGACTTCGCACTCCAACTTGCTCCTCCCAGTTCTGATGATGAACAAGAAGAGGACACACCTATCACTTCCTCAAGGACCACCTCTCCCCGTTCTTTAGACAGGGAAACTACTTCAAAGGATACACCAGAAGAGCCTGACGACAACCCTGAGCCCTTCATACAGGTACACAGTAATAAAGGTAAGAAACCTACTGCACCTTCCCCTTCTACTACTGCACTCTTTAAGTTTAAAGCAGTCAGCACACCTCAACATAGTGCTTATGCCAAGTCATGGGTATAGAGGACAGATACCCCAATATCAATATCACGGTTAAACCGAATTTGGATGGGGACATGGTCCTCTCTCCCCATGACAAGGCAGCAGAAGATATACTCAATTCAATTAAAACTCTTGTTAAACTAGACCCAGCCCAAAAACGTAGAATTTACATTGTCTGCGGTTATTCATACAAATATGACACTGACCGTTTACTTAAATACCCTGGTATTATTCATGCTGAAAGATGCACACCCAAGGAAGGGGGTGTATCAAACAAAGTTAAATGTACCTTTTTGGCCCCCCCCCCCTAATCAAGTTAACTTAGGTATGTGGGGTAAATTTAGAGTTGAGGATTATAATCCTCCCCTCCTTCGTTGTCACAAGTGCCAGAAATACGGGCACCATAAGAATAACTGTCATGCTGCTCATCCTGTATGTGGAATATGTTCAAGGAGGCACGATACTTCCATCTGCCTTACTAAATACAAGGCAGATGAACCCACTGAACCACGATGCCCTCACTGTAAGCAGGCACATCATTCGTGGAATAAACGTTGCCCGGAAAGACTAAAGAGGAAATATGCGAGGAGGGGCCAACTCCCTCCCAACTCTACTGCATCTGACTCAACTCCTAACCAACCATCCCAAACTCAACAACATCTTACACCTGCCAATCCTTTACCCAATCCTACACCCCAAACCTACCCCTCCTACTCTGCCGCCCTAAAGACCTCTGTCACACCAACGACCAATCCTTCTACTATTACACAAACAACTCCTTCTTCCCAGACTGATTCCCCGTCTATGGCCTCTGCCCCTTCCTCCCAATCAAAACCCCAAAGACCACCCAAATCACCAAGATCTCCCAGACCTACACCTTCCTCTAAACCTCAACACAATCCTGTTCCAAACCAACACCCTCCTACTCCCTCAGACGATACCTACATCCCCCTTCCCTCAACATCTCATGATTCCACCTCTCATGCCACAAATACAACTTCCAACTTTCATTATCCACACCTCCCACAACATAACACTTTCTCTCCAGCTTCTCAATCTTCCTCCTCTGCTATCCTTAACATCTTCCTTCAACCTGCTCTCCTTGAGCCTGCTATCATTACTCTCATCCAAAAATTCTTCCCCAACCTAGTTGTAGATGATACATTTAAGTCTGCTATTAGGTTCGTTGTTGAGACACTTACTCATGCTCTCACAACTTAGAATTCTCAGACTCCGACAGTAATGTGAGTTTACCCTCCTCCCCTCAACCACAGGTGAATAACTATATCAATGTGTTACAATGGAACATTTTAGGAATTAGGTTAAAGTACGCTATTCTGCAGTCCCAGGTAGCCGTACAGAGGCCGGACATCATCCTCTTGCAGGAAACACTACTAAGGGAACACACCTCCTTTAAATTTGCAAATTACAAGATATACAGAACCCACCACACTGACACTAGTCGTGGCTTGCTAACATTAATAAAAAACACAATTCCTTCCCAAAGAATTACAGATATTGACTGCCACGAAGCAGAGACTCTTAGTGTACAAATTACCCTTTTAAACACTACACTGACAATACACAATATCTACAAAAGCCCTGCAAGAGACATTGATGCTACCCCACTCTTTGCAGATGCTGAGACACAGAGTACTGTTTTCTCAGGCGACTTTAATGGACATCACCCCTTCCTCAAGTCTCCCTCCCCTACCAATACTACCGGTGAGCATCTCTATTCTTTACTTGGGGATTTTCCAGGTGTGAAACTCCTCAATAATGTTGACATGCCTACCCACATTGCTGGGGGAAGACTGGATCTTACGTTTGTCTCGCAAGACATATGCAACAACTCCTCCTGGGACCTGCATCCTGTCCTTACTAGTGATCACTTTGGCACTTGTTTCTCTCTTCAGTTGGATAAATTACCTGACCCACCTCCTCCTCCTAAGAGATGGAATCCGGATTTCGCCAAATGGGATCTCTTTGAGCAGCACATGACTTCATGGGCTGATAGATACTCTGCTGCACCTCTGGAAGACGCTGATAACCTTCTTCTAACACTCAGTGAACAGCTAACTGAGGCTGCCGCATCCTCTATGCCAATGAAAAAACCCTTTACTAAAAACTATAAGGACTCTTGGTATTACAACCCCAGGATTAAGGCAATGAATAAGCGTCTCAATCGTATCAGAAAACTCTTTCGCAGGTACAACACTGATTCCCTATATCAAAACCTTGTTGCGGTAACACAACATTCTGCACAGGTTGCTACAGAAGTTAAAAATGAAAAATGGTATGACTGGTGTGCCGAGGTTAATGCCACTACTCCTTTGAAAAAGATTTGGGACTGGTTCAACAAAGTCTCTGGTAAAAGATCAACCATAAGGGTGTCACACCCAGATCCTCCAGCTCAGGCGCTACGACTGGCACAAGAGTTTGCCAACCGCTCTAAGTCTGATAACCTCGCTCCTGAGGCCAGACATAGACAAAGGGTCCTTTACCCTATTAGGTTGAACATGATCACTGCAGCTTGCAACATATCAGATGATACTGATGCACTGTACACCATGAATGAACTTAATGTTGCCCTTTCTAAAACAAAAGATACAGCCCCTGGTACAGATCTTATAACATATAGTATGCTTACACACATGGGAGATCCTGCAAAGGAGATATACCTTCAACTCATAAACAAAACTCATGTTGAAAGGGTTAGACCTCGGCTCTGGAGGCAGCAGGACACTCAACCTGTTCCCAAACCTAAAGAGGAAAACGCCTATAGGCCTATAGCTCTTATCACTTGTACGGAGAAGGTTGCAGAACGTATGGTCCTTAACCGACTAAAATGGAAGATTAGCAAATTACACCACAGACTGTATGCATTCACTGATGGTGTTGGCACTCATGAATGCATCACAGACCTTATGGCCACCATTAATGAGTCACACTCTCTTGTAGTCTTCCTGGATCTTGAGAAGGCTTTTGAACTGGCCAGTTCGGCTTCTATTCTCTTCTCACTTGTTCGCAAGAGGGTTAGAGGTCACCTGCTGTCCTGGGTTCAAGAGTACACTCAGGGTCGGGAGGCGAGAGTCACTTTTCAAGGTGCTACCTCACCTTTCCTCCCCTTGGAGAATGGCACCCCACAAGGGGGTATTCTAAGCCCGTTCCTATTTAATGTTCTCGTTGAAAATTTGTTGCTTATAGAACTCCCTCAAGGAATAGAGATGTTCATATATGCAGATGATATCTGCATTGTATGTCCACACTCTGTTCGTATACATAATCAGTCTCAAAAAATGCAAAGAGCTCTAAATGCAATAGTCCATGAATGTAACGAACTAGGTTTGAAAATTAACCCCCTTAAAACTAAGGCTATGGCCATCAAGTATTTTGAGCCTCCTCCCCCTCTTTTTATTGGTAACAACCCCATAGAGTGGGTTCAAAATTTCATTTACTTGGGTGTCAATATTAATTATAAGCTTCTCCCTCACACACAGGTTAAATTGCTTAGACAAAAAGTTATCTCTCGCTTTTCAGCAATGAAAAGAATTACCACTTTAAAAAAAAGGAGTCTCTTCCCATTTATTGAGATTATTCTATGTGCAAGCTGTAAGATCACAGGTTGAATATGCCTCCCCTGTTCTCATTTCCCTCCCTTCACGGTTATTATCTTCACTAGAAGTTATACAAAATAATGCCATGAGACTAATTACTGGTGCCCCTATTTGGACAAGGCTTATCCTTCTTAGGCAGGAAACCAACCTTTTACCACTTGCAGATAGAATAAAAATGCGTGTGTGCTGTATAATTATTAAAACCATAAAAGTTAATAGAAATTCCCCTCTAAAAACTAAAATTAACAGATTCATAAATTTGCATGAAGACCTAGAACCCCCTGATCACTATATTGGTAAACTTATTCAAACTATTAGAGATGTCAACATTCAGTTAGTCATACTTGATGTAAAGCATGATAAATTTCACCCAGAATATGTCCCTCCAGCCCCTTGGAGCCCTAATCCAATTGAGGTTAATTATACTGTTCTTCCAGCATTCAAATCTTTATGTACTCCTCAACAGCTTAAGAGTGCAGCTCTGGCCTCCATTGCCGATACCAGTGCTGCTAATGTTTACTTCACAGATGGGTCTGTAGATATGAATTTACCGGCTGCTGGCTCTGCTGTCTTCTCCAATACCTTTACCAGTGCTTGGAGGCTTTCTGACCATGCTTCTATCCTACAGGCAGAACTCTATGCCATTGCAAAGGCCTTGGAGAACTCCCTTTATAAGTATGGTCATACTACTATCCACACCGACTCAAAAGGTGCTATACAAAGTATTCTAAAACGTAACTTTTAAGAGAATATTAATCTAATCAGCACCATAAAGACTATGGCTACAGCCCATGCTCAAAGGAACAGAAAGGTTACCCTCAATTGGATACCTAGTCATGTAGGTATTCATGGAAATGATGAGGCTGACCGTCTTGCAAATAGTGCCCTTAGCTATCCCACTATAAGCAGAGCATGCAGACCCTCTCTCTCACACATCAAAAAGTTAATGTCCAACTATTGTCATCTCCAAAAGAAAAGTTTAATTAGGCAGTTTTTGCTTGATGGCTCCCGCTCTGCTAAGTGGTATACTGAGGTAACTAATATTATCCCCCATTCTATGCCTAAATCTCTTCGTAGACAACTAACAACTATTCTTTTCAGACTACGCCTTGGTTATCTCTGCAGTTGGCAGATCATTAGTATAGAAGATAGACCTTGTCCCTATTGTGATCTCCCCACTGGTACTGAACCATTAGAACACTACCTATTAACTTGTACTGAAACTTTCCCTCTTCGTCAATCCATAAACCTCCCTCCTCCTTACACTGCTGTACAAGTAACCAAACACATATTAGATAATACAAACACACTCTCGGGCTTTCTATGCTCATATCCCCCTCCCAGATAACTTAAATAAACACTTAGCTTAACCTTAGTTCTCATCTACTCTAATCCCTCTCGCACACGCAAACCCATACTTATAACATAGCTTGTTAACTCATATCACTGTTGGAATTGCAAACCCATTATTCATATAAAAGACTGTTCTCTATTCCTCCTAGTATTATTTCCCTATCCCCTAAGGTTAGTATCCCACTGATCCTTTCCTGAAACAAGCACACCTACAAGAGGTTGGGGGCCTCTCTCGTACTAGCTGGTCGAGCGAGGTACAGAATCGGGCCCTCCCCCTCTTTTCCCTACAACATAGCGCAGTAGGAGTCTAGGACTGGAAAGTGGTTATTTCTTGGCTGTGTTCCTCATTAGGAAACAGCTCTTGATTTTCCTGTTTTCCTTTTCTTCCTCCCTGCAGCTGCACACATTACCCTCCCATACCAGTATTATTTCCCTCAATCCTTTTAACCGTCATGATCCTTTAACGGATATTCTAACTTTATTGTAAATTCTACTACTATTGTTATTTTCTCATTTTTTGCTAGCTCTCTTTACTCTTAGCTAGCACTCAATCTATCTCCTCTCCCTACTACTTAAGCTTTCTTGGGATAATTTATGCCCTTTTTCTGCCTCCGACTAAATAACTTTACATTCATTCCCACGATCTCCTACTTCCCTGGGACTTGCTGCTATAAAACTTTCTCTCCTACTCGATAGACGCTGTCTATCAACAAATTTCCTTTCGTGGACCTAAAAAGGAGTCGCCCTACCGGGCCCTTTTTCCGTTGTCACGCCAGTCATACCCTTGTTCCCTTGTTGCTTTGCGTGGTGGTAGCTAGGAGACACTGCCCCTCATTCAGTTATACGGGCTAATTGACTAGGAATCTGCTTGCAAATTCCAGCCCGTGGGAAGCATGGTGTATAGCCATTACCCCCACCTGGGAAACCCAGGCTGCTGTATGAGGATAAGTAGTTCTCTTTAACTTCCACTACTTTTTGCCTTACACTAAATAGCCTAGGCTATCTAATTTTAACGTAATCAAATATTAGATATAAAGTAACTTTGACTCACTCATTTCATCACTCACATAATATTACCCTGAGACACCATACTTCAACTATAGTACCTCACTTCAAACAATACTCCCTTACGGGCTGCCTAAGGCAAGAGCCCGTGTCTTACATAAGATAAGGCAATCTT
>NC_090741.1:33344656-33347156 GCF_036898095.1 Palaemon carinicauda | reverse complement strand
TGCAGAGGCCTGGATAACCTAAAGTTAAGAGGCTCGGGTTTCCGAAAGTCCTGCTTCGGGTCAAGCCCTAAGAAATCGACTCCGTTGAGGATCCTTCCTTTTGGGTGTCTTCCGATTCAGGACTACCTCTCGGTTTGGGGTTCCGAGACAGGGCAGGATAGAAAGAGAGTATCCTGCCACCGACGTCCCCCGGTTATCCAGCTAAACAGCAACAGGATTTCTTTGGTTTGGTGTTGAATTCTCCTCTCTCTCTCTCTCTCTCTCTCTCTCTCTCTCTCTCTCTCTCTCTCTCTCTCTCTCTCTCTCTCTCTCTCTCTCTCTCTCTTTCTTGTCCTTTTCCTTCTCCTCTACCTCATTATCATCATAACGCATGTAGACTCATTATCATTAACTATAGTAATATTCGAGTTACCAGAGTAAATTTCTAATAAAAAATGGTATAAAAAATAAATTGTAAAATTTGAAATCTGTGAATATAATCAACAGTCAATTACGCCACAGGAATGAAAACAAATATTTTAACTATTTATTTTTTAACATAGCTCTTCAATGATTAATTCGCAAATGGCCGCCCTTTTGTACTGTTCAATTGCATTCTTATCATAGTGAACCAATCAACTCGCTTTAATATCTCTCTCTCTTTCTCTCTCTCTCTCTGTCATCATCATCATCATCATCATCATCTCCCCCTACGCCTATTGACGCAAAGGGCCATGATTAGATTTCGCCAGTCGTCTCTATCTTGAACTTTTAATTCAATACTTCTCCATTCATCATCTCCTATATCACGCTTCATAGTCCTCAGCCATGTAGGGCTGGGTCTTCCAACTCTTCTAGTGCCTTATGGAGTCCAGTTAAACGTTTGGTGAACTAATCATCAATGTATTTCTTTGTAAATTGGAAAGTCATTTTCCGGTAAAAATCGATCATCTACTTTAATAGTAAAAAATGACAATTGGTAATTTTACAGTTGAATTTTGTAAGTTTTGCACGAGACAAAATTTGGCTACAGGCAAAACTTCTATCTATGAGTAATCAGTAGTTATTGTCTGGCCCTCTTTGGTCCTAGCTTGGGATCAGTATCCAAGGCACTGTCCTGCTCGATAGGGCAATGTTACTGTCCCTTGCCTCTGCCCTTCACGAGTGACCTTTAAACCCTGGTTAATTGATCTAGAGTTCCCTGGCAGGAGGAAACTGACCCTAATTCCTTAGACCGAGTTCTTGATAAATACTGCATTCAAAAATTTTGTTGCATCACTCGTACAATGAAGAAGTCTTTCAGACATCCTATTTATATGGTTATTCAATTCTTGGACAATTACAATGTAAATGAATAGCGTAAGAATCTCTCTCTCTCTCTCTCTCTCTCTCTCTCTCTCTCTCTCTCTCTCTCTCTCTCTCTCTCTCTCTCTCTCTCTCTTCTTCTTCTTCTTCTTCTTCTTCTTCTTCTTCTTCTTTGTCTGCATGTTTTCCCACTTTCAGACTAGGGTTGTGACTTGGCTAATAATAATAATAATAATAATAATAATAATAATAATAGCTGACCTTATGACAGCCCTGGGAATGTTCACATAGAAAGGAGAAAGAAAGGCCGATTTTGACAATTATCCGTAATAAAAAAAATATTTGACCATTTATAAGGAAATAATTTTCTATAAATTCTAAAGATAAAATAAATCTCTTATTATATACAAAGATTTATAGCTTTAAAGGGTTACAATACGAAAAGTTTTCATAGTTGTCAGCAATATTTAGATTCAGTAAAATTAGTTTTATCAGTACTTGAATCTACTTTATTTTTGGTGATTGAAACACCAGAAAACCGAAGATCAATTCATTAATGATAATAAAGTTGGATAATTGTAAAGGGTAATTTATATAGTTAAGTAAGTTTTTTGTCGACTAGTAATAATAAGAATACACCACTGAAGCAATTAATTAATTGCATAAATTATGAATTTCATTGAAGTTAGTATGAAGGGAAAGCTATGATTAGCATACAATACATAAGGGTGGTAAACTTGGTAAATAGAATATTATGTAGATGATTTAGGAAATAAAAACAAAAGAATAAGTTAAACTTCAGAAGGCAAAATCTAAGTTTTGAGAATAATGGTTATATGGGTTCCATACATGATTGATACCTTAAATCCTTCAAATTGGCAATATAATGACCATTCCATTTATAGGTGAGACGACCAGTAGGCCCACTATATTTTGCAAGATGGCGTTGGTCTGTAGACCTACTACATTATAGTGATGATGACGAATATATTATATTACAAACTAATTTACAACCCTACTTACAAAATCAGGATGCTTTTTGCCCAAAAGCTCCAAGAGAGAATATAGCCCAGTGAAGAGCGAAACAAGGGAATATATAAACTAAGTGATAAAAGTAATGAACAATTAAAATAAAATATTTCAAGAACAGTAAGAAAGTTAAAATAAATCTTTCATGTACGAACTATGAAAAGATTTGTGTCAGCCTGTTCAATAT
>NC_090741.1:33332156-33339656 GCF_036898095.1 Palaemon carinicauda | reverse complement strand
TTGGTGAACTAATCATCAATGTATTTCTTCGTAAATTGGAAAGTAATTTTCCGGTAAAAAAATCAATCATCTACTTTAATAGTAAAATTGACAATTAATAAATTTACAGTTTATTTTTGTAGGTTTTGCACGAGACAAAATTTGGCTACAGGCAAAACTTCTATCTATGAGTAATCAGCAGTTATTATATGGCCCTCTTTAGTCCTAGCTTGGGTGGAGTGGGGGCTTGGGCGCTGATCATTATATATATATATATATATATATATATATATATATATATATATATATATATATATATATAATATATATATATATATATATATATATATGTATATATAATATATATATATATATATATATATATATATATATATATATATATATATATATATATATATATATATATATATATAAAAGAGACAGCAGAGAACAACGACGAAAAGCCTTTAAACAAAAAGGTCAAATAGTTTCTAATGCTAGAAGTAAGGCAGCTAAAAACATTGGTCAAAGAGCTTTTAATGTCAGAGGTAAGGCACTTAAAATAATAGTCATAGGACCTTTAATACTAGAAGTATGGCACATAGAAATAGAGGTCAAAGAACTCCTAATGCTAGAAGTATATCACCTCGAAATAAGAGTTCAAAGAACGTCTAATGCTAGAAGTATGGCACCTCAAAATAAGAGGTCAAAAAACCTCTAATGCTAGAAGTATGGCACAGGTCAAAGAACCCCCCAATGTAGAAGTATGGCACATAGAAATTAGAGGTCAAAGAACGTCTAATGCTATAAGTATGGTACCTCAAAATAAGAGGTTAAAGAACCTCTAATGCTAGAGGTGTGACACCTCGAAATAAGAGGTCCAAAGAACCTCTCATACTAGAAGTGTAACACCTCAAAATAAGAGGTCGAAGAACCTCTAATATTAGAAGTAAGGCAGCTCGAAATAAGAGGTCAAAGAATCTCTAATGCTAAAAGTGTGGCACCTTAAAATTGGAGGTCAAAGAAACGCTAATGATAGAAGTATGGCACATAGAAATAAGTGATCAAAGAACCTCTAATGCTAGAAGTGTGACGCCTCAAAATAAGAGGTCAAAGAACCTATAATGCTAGAAGTGTGACACCTCAAAATAAGAGGTGAAAGAACCTCTAATGATAGAAGTAAAGCTGCTAGAAGTAAAGCAGCTAGAAATAAGAGGTCAAAGAACCCCTAATGATAGAAGTATGTCACCTCGGAATAAGAGGTCAAAGAACTTCTAATGCTAGAAGTATGGCACCTCAAAATAATAGGTCTATGAAACTCTAATGCTAGAAGGAACCTCAAAATAAGAAGTTAAATAACCTTTAATGCTAGAAGTAGGGCACCTCGAAATAAGAGGTCAAAGATTCCCTAATGCTAAAAATATAGCACATAGAAATAGAGGTAAAAAATAAAACAATAATGCTAGAAGTATGGCACCTTGAAATAAGAGGTCAAAGAACCTCTAATGCTAGAAGTTTGGCACCTCAAAATTAGAGGTCAAAGAACCTCTAATGCTAGAAGTATGGCACCTCAAAATTAGAAGTCAAAGAACCTCTAATGCTAGAAGTATGGCACCTCAAAATTATAGGTCAAAGAACCTCTGATGCTAGAAGTATGGCACCTTGAATAAGAGGTCAAAGAACCTCTGATGCTAGAAGTATGGCACCTCGAAATAAGAGGTCAAAGAACCTCTGATGCTAGAAGTATGGCACCTTGAAATAAGAGGTCAAAGAACCTCTAATGCTAGAAGTATGGCACCTCAAAATTAGAGGTCAAAGAACCTCTGATGCTAGAAGTATAGCACTATGGCACCTTGAATAAAAGGTCAAAGAACCTCTGATGCTAGAAGTATGGAACCTCGAAATAAGAGGTACTGTATGGGACCAGAAAAACAGCCGTCAAAGTATTATTATTATTATTATTATTATTATTATTATTATTATTATTATTATTACTAGCCAAGCTACAGCCCTAGTTGGAAACCATTCCAGGCAGATTCAAGACATTTTTTATGCTCATCATTATCATCATCACCTACAAAGCCTATTGACGCAAAGAGCCTTGGTTAGATTTCCCCAGTCGTCTCTATATTGAGCTTTTAAATCAATACTTCCCCATTTATTATCTCCTACTTCACGTTTCATAGTCCTTAGCCATGTAGGCCCGGGTCTTCCAGATCTCTTATTGCCTTGTGGAGCCCAGTTGAAAGTTTGGTGAATTAATCTCTCATGGGGAGTGCGAAGTGCATGCCCAAACCATCTCCATCTACCCCTCACCATGATCTCATCCACATATGGCACTCGCGTAAGCTCTCTTATAGTTTAATTTCTAATTCTGTCCTGCCATTTACCTCCCAATATTCTTCTGAGAGCTTTCTTATCAAATGAACAAAATCTGTTCGATATTGTTTCATTGCCACACCGATGTCACTAAACTTATTATAGCCTGATTTTTATATGTAATTTCAGGCGATTTCATTTCCAAATTTTACTTAACGTAGCTATTGTCTGATTTGCTTTTTTTTCAATCTTTCATTAAACTCAAATTATAAAGGCCCTATATTAGAGATTATCGTTACTAAATGTTTAAATAATTCCACCTCTTTTAATTCTTTCTCCTTCCATTATAGATGCTACCTCAGTGGTCACAATCGCTCGCCATTCATTGTGTACATAGTGGAATATATTATTCATGGAGAGATATTCCAACTCATAAAACATTTAAAGCATTTCATTACAAATTACCTCTCTCTCTCTCTCTCTCTCTCTCTCTCTCTCTCTCTCTCTCTCTCTCACACCTTCTTCATCTTATTGTTCTTCATAAAATTACTAAATCATATATTACAAATTCAATCTCTTTCCTTCTTCTGCATACAGTTGTAAAATCATCTTATACTTCACTAATCTCTCTCTCTCTCTCTCTCTCTCTCTCTCTCTCTCTCTCTCTCTCTCTCTCTCTAACGCACACCTGCACACGCACACCCAACCCCACAGCCAGCCAGAGGAAGCTCGTCTCATACCCATATAAGATTCAAATGATTCCGTCATGCATTAAATGTCCTCCTCTGCTTCTCCGGACTTAGGAGATCTGGTACATATACGGCTTCTACTCGAAGTCATTCGAGTTTTATTCTCTTCTAGATGCATCATGTGGGGATGGAGGAAACCCCCCCCCCCCCACCTCCCAAGACGCCAACAGCCCTACTGCTAGAGCCGACAATTAGAATCTGATTACTCTGAAAATCTCCCTTGAATTCAAGTCCTTTCAGACTCCAACGAACTTGGAAGGTGTCGTTCCATTTCTCCTTCCTTTGGAGTTTTCCCATTTCAAGGTCTACCTTCCATACAATTGTATGTTCCTCCACCCCCCCCCCCTTTTACTGTACATCCAATTGTATGGAAGGTAAACCTTGAAAGGGGAAAACTCCAAAGGAAGGAGAAATGGAACGACACCCTCGAGGTCCGTTGGAGTCTGAAGAGACTTGAATTTAAGGGAGATTTTCAGAGTAATCAGGTTCTAATTGTCGGCTCAACCAGTAGGGCTGTTGGCGTCTTGGGAGGTAGGTTCTCCATCTCACCTGATCTATCTAGAAGAGATTAAAACCCGAATGACTTCGAGTAGAAATCGTATATATACCAGAACTCCTCCTAAGCTCGGAGTAATATTGCCTAATGAGAAGCAGAGGATGATATTTAATGCATGACGGGACCATTTGAATCTTATACGCGTATGAGACGAGCTTCCTCTGGCTGGCTGTGGGGTTCTGTGTGTGGCTGTGGTGTGCGTTTAAGAGAGAGAGAGAGAGAGAGAGAGAGAGAGAGAGAGAGAGAGAGAGAGATTTGTTAAGTATAATATGATTTCACAACTGTTTACAGAAGAGAGAGAGAGAGAGAGAGAGAGAGAGAGAGAGAGAGGGAGAGAGAGAGAGAGAGAGAGAGAGGTAAGGAGGAGTAATTGGTGACCAGCTTTAAAAAACTAAGATGAGAATTTCTCGGATATTTGTTAGCTAACAGTCAAATTCTGAGCGCTGTTTTAAATACTTTATATTCTCCTCTTAAATATCCGCCCTTCCTTTCAGTCTAAGAAACATTACTAAACTGCATTATGAATCAGATGGAAATTATATAGGAATAGATTTGCAATATATCACAGACTTACAATTATCGTAAGTCAGTTTAAATTACTTGCTTTATTTGTGGCAAATTCATCTGCCAATAAATCTGGTCAGTTTATCTGGGAGGTGAAAATTCATAATTCGTTTTCTGAATAATGATAAATTGACTGAAATGTCTATTTTGTATAAACTTGAAACTTAGTATTACATGCAATAAATATTCAGCGTAATTATGCTCGCAATGACTACGTGAAATCATTTTGAAGACAAACAATCATTAGGGATTTTATTCGCTCATGAGGGCAAACTGTCATTTCCGAAGTAAATACTTGTATACGTCATCATGTTTTCGGAGATTATGAGCGAACTCATTATTCTTGGACAATATATTAATAAAAGATAGGTAATACAAGTTGGTATCAATCCGTGTATAACATAAAAAATAATGATAAACATAAACAAGTGTAACGATATGATTTGTATCACAGCTAAGGTATCAGTTTTCTTAGATCAATCAAATGAGGATACAATTTCCGGGGGGGGGGGGGGTGATATCCCAACACTAAGGAAAAGTAACATTATAAAACAAAATCTTTCTCCGTAATATGTGATAAAAGATCTTTATGGTAATTTTTTTTACGGTTTTCTCGTATTTTTAATTTTTTTATTAATTCTACTTCGTTACAATGAAAGATTTTAAAATATAGCTATGTTTTCTTCAGCTTTCTCTTAATAAGTCTTTTATTAATTGATAATTAAATTGATATGTACATTATATATATATATATATATATATATATATATATATATATATATATATATATATATATATATATATATATATATATATATATATATATATATATATATATATATATTCTCTGAGTGGGGTTATTTTCACTTGTGTATCGCCATGATTAGCAAAGCTACACTTGTCAGGGCCACCCATACTAGATTGGTTTGCTGTGAGCTCTCAGACTTAAGTCTCCCACATCACCAATCCGCAGTAGCCAGTGTGGTGATAAAAGTTGGTCATACCCCAGACATGAATAAATACTAGTCTGAGATCTTTGTCTTGTTAGTGACTTGAAAAGACTATTTTTTTTTTTGGGGGGGGGGTTGCTGTTGTTGTTGCTGATGATGCTGTTGTGTGTATATATATATATATATATATATATATATATATATATATATATATATATATATATATATATATATATATATATATATATATATATATATATATATATGGGTGAGGGGGTGTAGAAACATTATTGGAACACTTACGAAGAAACATTTTTTCCCACGTTAACCAGAGCAATCCGTCTCCCTATCACTGGAAATATCTTCCATTGTTAATAATGATTTCTGAGAAATTCGTGACTTATGATTGTCGAAAGATG
The DNA here is from genome assembly GCF_036898095.1 of Palaemon carinicauda. Lineage (NCBI taxonomy): Eukaryota > Metazoa > Arthropoda > Malacostraca > Decapoda > Palaemonidae > Palaemon > Palaemon carinicauda. Next base: position 33,334,120 of record NC_090741.1, on the reverse strand, counting down.
TAGAGTCTGCGAGTGTCCCCCTTTCTTATGGCGCTTATATTTTAGAGACTTTAGAAGACGACAGAGAAGTTTGGCTGATGCATCCCTCACCCAAAAAATGGCTCCTCCAAGGATTCGTGAATTATGCGACAGAAATGGCTTCAAGTTTCAAAGTGAGGCGATCCACATTCATGGGTTTTTTCAACCTTTTACTTCAGTTTAACTTTTTATGTGTTTGCTCTTACACTTTTATTTTCTTAATTTCGTAATGGGTTTTCTATTTTCATTTAAGAGCGCTCAAGTGGGATAGTCTTGATAGCACAAACGTCACATTGGCTGTGTTTAAAGGCCGCTCACGAATGGCAGAGGCAAGGGACAGTGACAATGCCCTAGAGACTCACTATACATACATACATACATATGAGCACCGCCCAAGTCTTCTCTACACACAAGCTAGTATTGGTTTTATACTTTAAAATTATACCAAATTGTGTAATTGTACGAATATGATTGATTAATTTGCATTATATAGCACTGAATGGCCTTTGATGCCCAGTGCTTGGCTTAATGCCTAGATTTTATATTCAATTCAATTCAATTCTTCCCAAGGTACGACCAGGGAGGTTCATGCAATGGCTGCTGATGACTCAGCTGGTAGATCGATGGGCTCCCCCAACCCCATTATACTTAGCTCACAAGGAGGGTGAGGTTTCAGACCCTATAAGAAACTATGGCGCTTCATCGGAACTGGAACCCCAGTCCAGCAGATCGCCAAGCAGGGACGTTTCCAGTAGTCTTCACAACCACAAGATAGGTTTGTCAGGCGTAAGTGAAGATCACTAGCAAGGAATGTCAAAGGGCAAGGTCACAGGTCATGTTACAAGTTTCGTCAGCAGCACGTCGTCACATCTAACATCATTTGCTGGTTGATAACAGCTGTATTTATGTATTTAATAATTGATCTTAAGTTTTAACTTTATTTTAAAGAATGTAAAGTTTTCCTTTATCAATTCTTCTCAATCAATTTAAATATCTAAATATTTTTGTTTCAAATTTTCACCACCATAACCTTTATATTATGGTGTAATGCCAAAACTTAATTTAGTCTTTGAAAAGGGCCAGGAAGTGATTCGAAACATGTATCGACACCAAATCATAAGTGGAGAAACTCTGAAAATTACCTAGAGGACAGTTTGTTCATACTATATTCTGTTTTCGTCTATCCATTATAAACGTAGAGTAACATGCCCAAGTACCGTATTTAGAAGTGGCAAGGCATGGATAACCTGGATGGAAGGGCAGAGGATACTTCAATGAGGACTGAATGCTGGAGCCAAGATACTTCAAGCTGTTGTGGAGACTGAGCTGCTTCTAGATGAACTGGATTCAGGGACCAATGTAGTCTTCAAATATGGAACTTCTGAGGGCGCAAGCTAAGCTTTACATCCTAAGCTTTACGTTGCATAAACGAGGCCAGTTTTGAAGGCTCTGCATAAATCCCCCTGCCACCTTGGAGAAAGAAAAATACAGCGTGGATAGGAGTGCAGAAACTGTTTCATCGCAGAGAAATGTTGGAGCATCGAGACCACATATTTGTCATAAGGAAAGCTACCGCTCCAAATGGAATCGAGTCCGAGATCAATGCAGATCACATACTGTACATAATTTAAATGCTATTAAAGATGAACATTCATTCAGGTTTATTTGAAAATTAAGAAAATATTAATTAGATAGGATCCCGTTTATTCGTATCTAAATGGTAATGCTAAAATGTGAATATGATCAAAGTCATTTAGTGAGAAAGAACAATTTTTTTTTGTCACTGATAAAAATGTTGAAAAGGTTTTTTTATTCAGCATGTTTACTAAACCACATAACAGAGAAGCGTAATCACTCAACATCACTTGCTATGGAAAACTAGTCATTATGAAATCCTTTCCTAGCACGTGACTTGAGGTCGATTCAGCGGCCCCGTGTCTCCTCCT
>NC_090741.1:33314656-33324656 GCF_036898095.1 Palaemon carinicauda | reverse complement strand
TATCCCATAAAAAAATATTGGGGCGTTTTGCGAATAAAGTTTTATTACTATTTGAAGAATAAATATTGTTTATTTACTCTGCAAGAAAACATTATTATTTGAAATGGTTTAATCATAAGAATTTTCCATAATTGTTACTAACATTGAGAATTTAAAAACTATTTTCTATGAGTAGTTAGCATAGTTGCCTTTGGATATAACATCATTGATAACACAGAACCTTTTATTTTTGGTGTCTTAACACTAAAACCGGTGTCCATCTATATTTTAGATGATGATTGAAGTAGTTATCATCAGAAGTTAGTATGCTTTCCATAAAGGGGTAGCAATGAGTATGAGCAATCTTATACAAGTTTAAATTTATTCTAATGCAATCATATAAGTTCGATAAGATCTTGCCAACTTTTCTTCTAGCCTCATTATAATACGTTGTTTAATAGGATTAGTCCTAAAGATTATTTTTCTTTACGTAATTGTGAACAGCATTCAGTCACTTTTGTCCATGATTTAGGTCGATTAATCCACAAGACTTCTCATTTGTGATCTCAAATTTTCAGAGTTTATTTACTAACTGACAATTTTGTCTCATATGGATCAGATCATCAACATTGTAATCACCATCATTATTTGCTCTCTCTCTCTCTCTCTCTCTCTCTCTCTCTCTCTCTCTCTCTCTCTCTCTCTCTCTCTCTCCACTTACAACTCAAATTCCCCAAACATTTAGTGTAAAGGTTGACTCAATAATAGGCAGAGATCATGGCTTCCAGTTTATCGTTGGGATGTGGGGGTGCCGGTCCGCTCAACAATATGAACATTCGAAGCACAACAGCGGGTGTAAGTACAACGAAAACAAAAGAGGTGCAATGGAGGGGATAACCTTATTATGAATAAAGTATTACATTACTTATATCATAACATTCAGCATCTGGTTACACACGTGATAAAACCAAAGTAGGCTTATTGTCTTTCTTTATATGGTTTGGCATACCTTCACAATTTTCACTGGTTATCATTAATTTGGATTGTATGGAAATGACATTTGTTTGGCAGTTCACCAAGATCAATAGTAAGTAATGCAATAAGATGGTTAATGATTAAGATTCTTCTTATTACTGTTTTATTTATTAGGTCCCGTCATAATTAAATGCAAGGTCCCTTATCTTTATACACATTTTTAACAATTATTCACAGAATCATACTATGTATTCAATTGCAGTTATCAAAAGCGCATCAGGTAACCGATTCTTAATGTAGGGATAACGGTGGGAAAGAAGATTGTTTTTATATTTAGTGCTTTGTAATAATCAATTTATGTTTTCGAAATTTTCATATAATGATTTCTTATTATTGTTTAACTATTGAATATAAAAGATTTCAATTTCTTATTTTATGTGTTTATTATTTTACATTATAAATGATTGAATCCTCCTCCGAGATTCCAATACTTTTGTACCTTTGCGTCATCTATACTTTTGTGACGTTTTATGACTTCATTGTTTTGTATTCCCCCGACCCAATGTACGCTAATGGCCATTTCTTTTTGTGTGTTATTTTCTACTTAATAAAGTCAGTATTGACGACGACTTTGGTTTTACGTTAATCCCAACACTTCGGATCTATAATAAAATTAATTATATTTTAAAATAAAAGAAGTAAAACAGCCAAAAAATTTAATGTTCTTGAATGAATCGGTTGGCGGCACTGTTCGTGTGTTTTGTTAACATATGGCCGGCGCGGGTCGAGTTTGAAATTCTGCAGAACTTTCTGTGTTACTTTTTAAAGTTTATTGGTTGTTTTAAACATTACTGATAGTCGAGACGATGTCACGCAGTGATAGTGAGTGTGCTGATGATCCACGACTCACCTGGTCGAGTTGTAGTAGCTTAAATATTGGGGTTTTCTATCGTAAAAGTGCCAACAGACAACACCTGATGTATATTCTTCCGGTTGCAATTCCAAGTGCTGTATTCATTATAGTGACACCTGACCAAACGGTAGTGGCATCAATCCAGATTACAACAAATTTGGAGTTATTTGCCTCTTGGAGGTGCTGAGGCAAGTGATAACACATCAGCAAGTGTTATGGACGAGAGCACCGAAATTGACAGCTCTAGTGATAGTGGAGAGGCAAACGAGATCCCAAAAGCGACCCCAAAAAGTGATAATGCAATTGGATATTCAAATTGCGTCAGGACTTACCTCAAAATTATCATAAAAAAAATGCTGAATCTTCTTTTAATGAATCAAATATTCCATGCCAATGCCGTGAATTAATTTAATGGAGAGAGAGAGAGAGAGAGAGAGAGAGAGAGAGAGAGAGAGAGAGAGAGAGAGAGAGTCTGTCTGTCATTCTTATGGAAGTATTGCCAAGGGAAATTCTTTCTCTGGAAGCCAACGGAACTTGAACATTTCTTTATCTATTTAACTACAATTGTTTGAAGGCGTTTATACGTTAATGTGATATATATATATATATATATATATATATATATATATATAATGTATATATATACAGTATATATATACATATATACACACACACGGATGCAGCCGTTTCTTGTCCACACCAGGGCTAAGGCTCTAGATATGTCCTTAGTCTTGTCTGGGGTTTAGCTATTTTCATCCCCATGCTTGCCACTGCGGATTGGCGATGGTGGGAGACTTAATTCTGATCGCTAGCAGCAAACCAACATATTATGGGTGGCCCTGATTAGTATAGCTTCGCCTGATCACGGAGAGACAGAAACCATTTCACCACATTAAGGTATCCCCACTCAGAAAGGATATATATATATATATATATATATATATATATATATATATATATATATATCATCATCTCCTCCAATGCCTGTTGTTGCTAAGGGGCTCCGTTAGATTTCGCCAGTCTTCTCTATCTTGAGCTTTTAAATCAATACTTCTCCATTCATCATCTCCTACTTCGCGCTTGATAGTCTTCAGCCATGTAGGCCTGGGTCATCTAACTCTACTAGTACCTTGTTTGAGATCATTTTTCACTCCTATTTATCTTGAGGCCAACATTTTGTGATAAGTCATGCCTTCTGTTAATCTTGTTGTGTCCTGCTAACAAGGACAGCGTCATCACCATACTCTAGATATATATATATATGTATATATATATATATATATATATATATATATATATGTATATATATATATGTATATATATATGTATATGTATATATATATATATAGTATATATATATATACTGTATATATATATATATATATATATATATATATATATATATATATATATATATATATATATACTGTATATATATAAATATATGAATATATATATATATATATATATATATATGTATATATATATATATATATTAATATATATAGTATATATATATATATATATATATATATATATATATATATATATATATATATAATATATATATATATATATATATATATATATATATATATATATATATATATATATGTATATATATACATATATATACTGTTTATATATAGTACTGAAATGCGTATGGTATATAGAAAGCTTCCTGTCAATCATCTTTCTTTTGAATTATGAAAGTTTTTTTCTATTGCATTCTCATTATAAAACAAAGCTATATCAATAAAAAACGCTTCATGTCCTTCAACTTTGCTTTGAATTGAGTTATTCTATCTCCCTTTCACAATTCCAACTCAATCTTTTGCTTTCAATCAATTTTGAGGTCAGATCCGAAACACCATCGCTTTTAATAACTTGATTAAGTAATACTAAAGTCCCCATGGGGGAGGGGGCTGGGGGGCACCGTAGTGGTGATCCCCCTTAGGGCTGGGGCCCCTCTTTGAAGTAATCTCCAGGTAAGGATCTCGCCCTTTTCTATTACCTTTCCCATCACACCGTCTCCTTATCAGCTTCCACGATGCCACTCCTTTTAACTAAATGAGTTCACTGGAGGATTCCTGTCCTGGTTTGCTTGTATATCTGTGGTTGTGGTGGCCTATGTGGTAACGTCCCTGACTGTTTACTAATTACTGATTGCCAGACTGGAGCTAGAGTCCCGCTGCAACTTGTTAGTTCCTTTGGTCATTGCAACCTCACCATCCATGTGAGCTAAGAATGAGGGTTTGGTGGAACCCATTCGTCTATCTGCTAGGTCATCAGCAGCCATTACCTGGCCTTCCCTGTTCCTAGCTTCGGTTGAGAGTAGGCTTTGAAGCCTGGTCATATGTTATGTATGGTCAGTCTCTAGGGCATTGTCCTGCTTGATAGGGCAATGTCCCTATCCTTTGCCTCTGCCATTCATGAGTAGCCTTTTAACCTTTTAAAAATTTACGCTCCCGTGTAGTCAAATTAGTATAAAATGTGTACGTGAATCTAAATTGCATTACTCTTCAGTAGCTTCTAGTTGATCCCTTTTTTGTCGTTTAAAGGAGAAATGGCCTGTAAATATCGTTATGGAAACCTAGAAACCTACTGCTCTTTGTAAGCTATCTTGATTTTATCAGCATATCATCCTGTGTGATCTAATTTGGACAAGGAGTCATGCTGATTTTCATCAAATAGCTGATTTTATCAGATGATTAAACTGTAGAATTTCGTTGAAGAAGGAATAAAAAGGTGGAGTTCTTCGCAAAGGTTTTCATCTCTGAGGATTTCTCGTTGGGTAAAACATGTGATTTTAACAGCTGGCCTTTTTGTAAGATTTAATCAAGAAGAAGAAGAAGGAATTTCTGTATTTGTATGGGAGACTCTCTCTCTCTCTCTCTCTCTCTCTCTCTCTCTCTCTCTCTCTCTCTCTCTCTCTCTCTCTCTCTCTCTCTCTCACATAAATTTGTAGTTTCAGTTATATGCTTTTCATATTTTTATGAATCTCTCTCTCTCTCTCTCTCTCTCTCTCTCTCTCTCTCTCTCTCTCTATTTTTACCGTCTGTATCCTATTTTTTTCTCGTCCTTTTTTTATCTCATCGTGAAACAAAAGAAAACCGACATAGTTTTCGGATTCTGACGATCTGTCGGGAAACTGCCTCCAATAAAATGAAATAAAAAAAAAAAAGAAAGAGACAGATTTGAAAGTTTTCATTTTCTGAGTTTTTATAGAAGTTGTAGTTAATTCATTTACGTGATTAATTTCACGACTGTCGAGAATAAATTATTATTATTATTATTAATATTATTATTGTTATTATTATTATTATTATTATTAATAATATTATTATTATTATTACTAGTCAAATTGCTTCATTACTTTCTACAGTTCTTGATAAGATTATCAAAATTATTTGAATAATGACTTTATTATTATTATTATTATTATTATTATTATTATTATTATTATTATTATTATTATTATTATTATTGTTGTTGTTACCTAATCTACAATCCTAGTTAAAAAAAGCATGTGTTATTACCCCAAGGGCTCCAACAGTGAAAATAGCCCAGTGAGGACAGGAAATAAGGAAGCAGAATAGTGTGACTGGGTGTACATTCAAGAGAGAGAGCGTCGGTCTTGAGACACAGGCAAAAATTGACGATGGAATGACATCATAAACAATAAACATTGAAATCACATACAGGTCAGACTAACAACAAATAAACAAAATAACATTTTGCAAAACATAAACCAACCCTGGGTTTTTAGAACATTGGTTATAAGGTGACTAATATCTACCCTGATAAACCTTACACTAAAACAATGTGAAGATGAAGTGATTAAAAGCCGTCGACGAACGTTCGAAACTGAAATCAATGTGCTCTACTCTGAACGTTTTTCTCTCTGTGAAACGTTTCAATTTTCATCATTTCTCTCATCATGCCCAGGACACAACTAGGGTTGTAGCTTACCTTGTAATAATAATAAGGACAACAATAATAATAATAATAATAATAATAATAATAATAATAGCGTCCACTTAATATTATATATTCATCTTCATCCCTAAAATGTAGTAGGCCTACTGACCAACACTATGTTGAAAAGTATAATAGGCAAACTGGTCTTTTCACCTATGATTGGAATGTTGATTATATTGTCAACTTGAAGGATTTGGCTTTATATATATCATGTATGGAACCCATATAACCATTGTTCTCTAAACATAGACTTTGCCTGATTCATTTGATTTCATTTACTAATTCATCTACCTATTCCATTTACCAAGTTTCTCAGCTGTTTATGTATTGTATGTTGAATCATTGCTTTCCTTCATATTAACTGAATATTTTTTTTAATTCTGCAGTAGGTCTTTACAATTTATCTTTCATATCATTTCATATCACTTCATATTGCTTCAGTGGTATAATAAGACTACTGCTATTTCTATAATTATCAATGATAATGAGACGTAGTTACCCCCATGAATTACCCTTCTCAATTACTCATTAATTATTAATATTAATTTAAACTGGATTCATTTACTTATCTACAATTACGCTAAGTACTATAAAAACTATTTTACTTAATCTGAATATTGCTCACAATTATGGAAATTTTTCATATTTTAACCCCTTAAAGCCATAAATTTCTGTATATAATAAGAGATTGTTTTTATCTTTAAAGTTTATAGAAAACGATTTTCTTATAAAGGCTCAAGTATTTTTTTTATTATGGATAATTGTCAACATCAGCCTTTCTTTCTCCTTTCTATGTGAACATAGGGGTGTTGTATCAACCGTGTGTCACACGATCGTACATAATTCATTTTGTATATATTATGCATGTATCTTCGCTCTTCCTTCGCACTAAAAAGAACCAGAATAAACATGTCTGCGTTTCGCCTCTGTAACATTGTCTGTCTTGTGAACATGAAAATTCCTGTTGCCTTGGGCTTTTGTATATAAAGGAGAGTGTTCTATAATAAATTAACTCAGTTGCTTTATACTGCCTTTGAGTTCACAACCTTCTCTCGGCCGTCACATTGGTGACCCCGGAAGTCGACTTGCTCCCACCGCCTTCCAGCCACACCCCCCTCACCCCTCCATCGTTGGTACTATGACGGACTCTACAGAAGTTGGCGCTGCGGCTCCCCATTGAAACTTTCACCGTTCACCAGCGGAGAGGCGTTTTGCTTGGTTTCAGCGCGCATAAGTCCAGTATCGCATCAAGGGCGTGACTCGCTCATCCACCAAAGCAGATCATGTTCTCGCGGCGATACCCGAGGACACCTTCCCGGAAATATCCGACTGGCTTTGTGAACAAGGAGACACCCCAGTAGCGTATGACGCCCTCAAAACATACCTTCTGCAGCAGTACTCGCTGTCGCCAGCCGCCCGTATAGCATAGCTTTTTCAGCTCTCGCAACAACCGTTGGGGGACCAAAGGGCTTCGCTTGCCCTCAGGGAAATAACCAGTATCGCTCGCCTTCAACCTGCCGCAGACGGCTCTCCTCGTGAGGTGAACCTACTTCATGCCCTTTGGATACGCCTTTATCCGGACCTATACGCGCTGCCATACCCAATATCGATAGTTTACCCATAAATGACTTGATGACCAAAGCCGACGCCCTTATGGACAGCCACTTCAAGACCTCCATCAACGCCTCCACCCCTGACGAAGAGGATGCCTATTCAACGTCAACCGAAGCTGACATGAATGCCGTAGGACATACACGCCTACCCCGTGACGTGCCGAAGCAGCGACAAAGCCGCCCACCACCCACCAATCGCTCGCGCCCAAACAAACGACTTCTATGCCACTTACTACCTCCCATCCGCCGCAGTTTTGCTACTACCACTTCAGATTCGGGGCAACCGCGAAGAAATGTGCCGAGGATTGTCAGTGGCCAAAAAACGTGTAAGTAGGCTATCGCTCGTGGCGGTGGCCTCCCGTGTGTCTAATCTTTTCTTTTTACATGATGCAGGAACGGGCGTGCGATTTTTGGTAGACACGGGTGCTTGTCGTTCTCTTTTGCCAAGGAAACTCTTCAAGACACGACTTAGTCTATCTACATCTGCCGACGTCCGCTTGGTAGCTGCCAACGGATCTGCGATACCCACCTACGGTTACGAGAACCTCACATTATCGTTTGGAAACGGTAAATTCAATTGGAAGTTTCTCGTTGCTGACGTCACATTGCCAATACTCAGTGCGGATTTCCTCTCCTATTTCCACCTTCTGGTCGATGTCGCCCACCGACGATTGGTCAACGCAGACTCGTACTTGTCGACACCTCTTCAACCCGCCCCCTCTAACCTCGCTCTCCACATCATCGCACCCACTGATGCCTACGCCCACCTCCTCACATCGTACCCGGAAGCCTGCCAAGCACGGTATTTATCACCATATCAAGACGACGGTACCCCCAGTCTTCGCAAAATTCAGACGTCTGGCACCGGAACGATTGGCAGCCGCCTAACAGATGTTCGCCGAAATGCAGGAAATGGGCCTTTGCCAAAAGGCCTCCAGCCCATGGTCGTCGCCCTTACACATCGTTCTGAAGAAAGACGGCTCCCTCCGTCCGTGCGGGGATTACAGGCGCTTTAACCTGCAAACAGAACCGGATCACTACCCCCTCCCAAACATTGCCAACGTGACCTCCTACCTGCACAAAGCAAAGGTTTTATCTTCGCTCGACCTCTTGAAGGGGTATTATCAGGTGCCTATGAACCCAGAAGACATCCCCAAGACTGCCATCACCACTCCGTTTGCTACATACACCTTCAATTACTCCTGTTTTGGCCTTCGTAACGCTGGGGCCACGTTTCAACGTCTCATGGATGGCATCTTAGGGAACCTCCCTTTCTGTGTATGTTATATGGACGATATACTTGTGTTCTCCTCCTCAAAAGAGGAACACCTCCGTCACCTGCACATCGTGCTCGACCGCCTGCAACAAAACGCCCTTGTAGTCCGGTACGACAAGTGTACCTTTGGCGCCAATGAAGTGTCGTTCTTAGGGCACCGCATCACTCCTGAAGGAGTCCATCCCCTTCCTGAGAAGGTAGCAGCCGTTCAGAACTTCCCTGTGCCCTCAACCGTCAAAGCTCTGCAGGAATTCTTGGGCATGATCAGCTATTATCACTGTTTTCCGCCAGCCATTGCCGCCACTCTTGCTCCCATGTACGCCTCCCTCAAAGGCAAGCCAAAGGACCTGAAGTGGGGTCCCCTTCAAGAAGCAGCCTTCTGCAATGCAAAGAAGGCCCTATCAACTGCTGCGGCTCTCACTTTTCCTATCCCACATGCCCCTCTCCTTCTCTCCACCGATGCCAGCGACGTCGCTATTGGTGCAGTACTCGAGCAGGTGGTCAACGGCTCACCCTGCCCATTGGCCTTCTTCAGCAGAAAACTGTCCAAGGCAGAATCGAGTTATTCTACCTTTGATCGAGAATTGCTGGCGGTGCCCTTGGCTGCCCGTCACTTTCGCCATTTCTTAGAAGGTAAGCCCTTCGTCATTCGCACAGACCACATGCCTCTGGTGCACGTCTTTACTCGACAGTCTGATGCCTGGTCCGCCCGGCAACGCCGACATCTCTCCGCCGTGGCTGAATACAATTGCACCCTTCAATACGTCCCTGGGAAAATGAATCCCGTTGCCGACACCCTGTCAAGAAACACGTTGGCTGCCGTTCAACTGGGATTGGATTACAACGCCCTGGCTGAAGGCCAACGACAGGATCCAGAGTATCAAGCATGTAGGACATCCTGCACGTCCCTCCGTTTGGAAGACTTCCCCTTCGAAGACTCCAACACCACCCTCCTCTGTGACGTCAGTACTGGCAGACCGCGACCTTGGATTCCTGCTCCCATGCACCGACAGGTGCTTAATTTCCTTCACGGCTTTTCACATCCCTCGTGCCGTACTACTGCACAGCTGCTGAAGGCAAAGTTCATTTCGCACGGCATTTCTAAGGATGCTAAGGATTGGGTCCGCACCTGTACTTCTTGCCAAACTTCCAAAGTACATCGACACACGGATTCAGGAGTGGGCACCTTTCCTCAACCTCAGCGTCGTTTCGCACACATTCACGTCGACGTTGTAGGCCCCCTACCCAACATCACAAGGACAT
>NC_090741.1:33287156-33309656 GCF_036898095.1 Palaemon carinicauda | reverse complement strand
TGCTGTTTTGCTGGATAACCGGGGGACGTCAATGGCAGGATGCTCTCTTTCTATCCTGCCTGTCTCGGAACCCCAAACCGAGAGGTAGTCCTGAATCGGAAGACACCCAAGAGGAAGGATCCTCAGCAGAGTCGATTTCTTAGGGCTCTAGGAAAACCCGAGTCTCTTTACTTCAGGTTATCCAGGACGATACAGACATCACTGCCATTACTTGTCGAAAAACATTTACCATTTAAGAAGACTCAAACATTTTATGTAAAGTTTATAGATTTGTTGATAAATTCATAATTTTTTTATAAAGTTTGATAATTAAGAATTTAGTTGCCTTTAATAATAATCATCATTATAGCTATTTATGAATTTTGAATATTCTTTTAGCAAATAGATCAGTATTTTGATGGTCAAAGGTAGGCACCTATTGATACTATTGCGAAAGTTATTGGGTACTGTCAGATCCCTCTCTGGATAAAGCACATTTTCCCTTTACTTAATTTTCGAGTCAACACAATATGAATCTCTTTATTAACTTTTAAAGGACAAAACTGGATAACACTATTCCTATTTAAATATGATTTCAAAAAAATAGTTTACTTATAAATCATTGATTAAAATTTTGTTTTAATGTACTGTACAAAAGAGGAAAATCAAATAAATACATTCAGAGAGTTGACTCGAGCGGCCGACCCTGTTATACAATGGGAATAATGAGGTTGAAAGATGCAGACAGTTACTTGAATTGCTAAACTCTTTTAGAGTCGAAGCTTTGCAATGAGAGTATAGCTGTTAAGAACCTTGTTTTCAATTATGGCTCAGCAATAGCTTATTCGGAAGCAGCGGGTTCTCTGGTGTGTTGCAAGAAGTCTTAAACGATTAAAACATATTATTTACAAGAACAATATCAAGTCGACCTTTCAGGGGTCGGAAGTTTAGTCTGAACACTGTGTCACTGAGAAGTGCTTTAAAGATAAAAGACTTTTCACCCTCAACTGCAATACTCCGTATTTATTAGGCCTATAAACATTTCCATTCCTTAACCTGAATATCCAGCCTAGAATTTCCATCGAACAGTCACAAATAGTTTCCAAGATTTCACTATAACTATAGTTTGTTTGTAATTAAGACTGTCTAAGGTCCAAACAATATCAGTAGACCATGTTTGATAAAATTCTTTGGAAACTTCCATTTTACAGCATGTGATGTATGAAGTAGGAGATGATGAATGGAGAAGTATTGATTTAAAAGCTCAAGATAGAGACGGCTGGCGAAATGTAACCGGGGCCGTTAGGGTTAATAGGCCTAGGAAAAGATGATGACCATATATATAATGAATTTTAATTCAAACTCTTTAAAATATTAACACTGGTCAGTTTAATTCATAAAAAGTAACTCATCAAAATAGTTTCTCTTAATTATTTTTCTCTTGGAATCTGAAGGTGTCTAAATTTCTGGGAAATTGCGTAATCGTTTGTACACTGAAATAGATCATATTTGCTGCTACTGAAGAAACACAAGAGGAATATAAATGCTTGATTTTAGAATACTGCATAAAAGCAACGATGTGCCGGTAATGTCAGGTAGGCCTACAATGCAAGGCTCTATAGCTGCAGAAGCTGTGATGTCATATAGGCGTACTATGCAACGCTTAAAACATGTAAATGCAGAAGCTATAATGTCAGATATGCCTACAATGCAACGCTTAAAACATGTAGATGCAGAGCTGTAATGTCATATAGGCCTAAAATTCAACGTTGAAAACATGTAGATGCAGAAGCTATAATGTCAGATATGCCTACAATGCATCACTTAAAACATACTGATGTATTGTAAAAGCCATGACTCCGTTTTCTCTCTTTCCTCGGATGTTCTAATGGTATTTCTTTTAAAAATTAGTATGCCTTCACCTAAATGAAAACTTACTATGCAGCAAATGTAAATTAAGATAATCTGCCTTTGGGAGATATGATTATTGTGACAGACTAAAAGAAAAATGGCATCTCATCCGTCTGGGACTTTGACACCACGAAGGAAACGCTATCTCTTCATAATGATTTTCTTTTTTCAGGTTTTTTTTTTCGTAACTCATTTTTTTTTTTGCGTAAAGTTTATTTCTATATATTCAAAGCTTGTTAAACTAGTTCTTTTCAACCTTTTGAGATTTGAGTAACTTTTATGTAAAAGGAGCCTGACACCCCCACCAAACCTACCTTCTCTCGGTATGTGAAAGGTGTGTGTGTGTTTCTTTTCAGTGATCTTTGCTTTGTCCAAGTTATTTAACCATGTTTCAGATAATGCTAGTATGTCCAAATATTTCTCGTTTATTAATTCTGGAATTTGAATAGTCTTATTATCTACAGATTGTATACTTACATAGCCACAGTTTATGACATCCTTAGTAACCATGATCAGTATTTTCTGCAAGTCTTTTCAATTCCAAGTCATAAGCTTTGCATTCTCTAGAATTTACTGTGTGGTCACTTGGTCTGTTTAACTTATGCAGTTTATACACTTTGACACTTGCGAATTACACTCCTTGGTGGAATGCTTTCTTGAACATTTCCCGCAGACTTTATCATCATTCTTAGACTTACAATCTTTTTCAAAATGTCCATACCTCTGACAGTGGTAGTAGGTGATCACGTGGTACCTATCATGTATGTTACAAGTACCCCATCCTAACGAAACATTGTCACCATTATCATGAATAGTCCTCTAAACTTCAAGATCACATTTCAGCACATAGTGGGTGGTCCCATCCGAAGCAGTTTTATTCAGGACTACACTTGTCTTCTTTATATTTTGGATTTGGTCCAGGCAGTATTTTCTTTGAATCAAAGCATTTACTACATCATCTTCATCATTATATACATTGCATATCATTATTTTGGGTTTTAGTTTTCCAATTTTTCTCGTTTCAGTGTCAGCAACCAATGTCTGAATTTTGTTTGCCGCCTCTTCTCTGATCTTTTAGTTGCAAAGTTTACAACAACATTTCCATTCGCAGTTGACCTCGCGTTCAGTATAGGAATGTCTTTAAGTGTCTGTTCAACCTCGCGTTTTCTTTCAGTAATTTTAGTTGTATTTTTTTATTTCATTACCAACAGATTTTTTCCTCAACTTTGTCAGCAAATGTTGTTTTCTCCGGTTTTGGGTCCATCAATGTTTGAAGTGTTACCTTAATGTATTTCATATTTATGGCAAGAATGTCAACTTTCTTGGTGAGGTCAGTAGTCTGGGTGGAATTTACTGTGTGCGCGCTAAGGTCCCCAAGTTTGTTTTCCAAGTCATCTATTTTCACGTGTTGTTCGTTCAGGGCCAATTCTCTCATATTCACATCTTCTTTTAATTTTGATATTAATAAATTGGCTTGTCTGGCTTCTCCTACGCAGTTTAGGCATAACCAATCTAGGTTATTCCTTTCATTATCAGTGATGCCTGTCACTATATAGACACATTTCTTATGATAGAATTTATTGCATCCACATCCCATCCCTTTTTTCCGGTCTCCATCCGTGGTTTTACATAGGAGGCAGAAATGGTTAGAGACAGACATAATGTACTGTTTCTTATCACTTAGGTTTCTCCATAAGATTAACTAATATCTTTTCAATGATATTTTAAGCGAGAAAGATAAAGCTAAAACACGACTCCGCGCAATACGTCGACACTCTTGGGAGACTTAGCTTTCTTCTTTCTTCTAGTGCTTTTAGTGCTTTTACTTTCTTCTCTCTTTTTTTCCACAGGTGATATATATAATCTTTTTTTTTATTCCTTCTTTCTTAAACATGAAGTTTCCTATAATCTTCTTTTCCTCTTCTTATGGCTGCTATAGTTCTATTATTTTCCTTCTCTCGTCGCTGAGGTCTGGACAGTGAAGAATGAAATGGGAAAAGACGTCAGTTTCTGCCTCACACAGTTTATATTCTACCCTTCCTCATAATTCATGTCTTTTCCTATAAATTTTATAGTTTATATAGGAAATATTTATGTTACTCTTCTTGAAATATTTCTTTTTTCCTTGTGTCCTTTCCTCACTGGGCTATTTTCTCTGTTGGGGCCCCTGGGCTTATAGCATCCTGCATTTCCAACTGGGTTGTATCTTAGCAAGTAATAATAATAATAATAATAATAATAATAATAATAATAATAATAATAAAAATGATTTAGTCTTAGGCAGTTGGCTCTAGCTCTACACATGATAACTGAATCAGGTTTCAGTAGAATGTTGTAGGCCTACAGACCAACATCATCTTGAAAATATATTAAGCCTACTGATCTCCTTTCCTACGTTATAAATGGAATAAGGATTATATTGCCAACTTGAAGGTGTGGTATCCTTCATTTATGTAGCCCATATAACATTGTTTAAAGGCCGCTCATGAATGGCAGAGGCAATGGATATTGACATTGCCCTATCAAGCAGGACAATGCCCTAGATATTGACCATATATACATATGATCAGCGCCCAAGACCCCTCCCCACCCAAGCTTGGACGAAGGAGGGCCAGGCAATGGCTGCGAATGACGTTGCAGATAGACCTATAGGCTCCCCAAATCCCCCAGACTTAGCTCACAAGGATGGTGAGGTTGCAGGGACCGAAAAAACTAACGAGCTTGAGTAGGACTCGAACCCCAGTCTGGCTATCAACAGTTAGGGACGTTACCACATTGGTCACCACCGTAAAACTTAGATTTTGCCATATTATTTTTTTACATTTACTAATTCATCTACTTTACCAAGTTTATCGACTATTTATGTACTGTTGATTATAGCTTTCCCCTTAAACTTAGTCTAATGAAACTTCTGCTTTTTGCAACAGGTCATTACAATCTATTTTTCATACTGAAAATTGCTTTATTTTATTACTTAACTAATAATAAGGATTAGACTTATTTTGCCAATATGAATTACCCTTAACAACTTGCGATATTTAATAACAACAGTTTTCGATCAGAATTTTAGAGGTGTTTTTTAATTACCGAAAATAAAGTAATAAATCCGGATTCACAAGATATTTCATAAATATCCATATTCACGCTGAGTACTAATAAAACTTATTTTACTGAATCTGAATATTGATCACAACTATGTAAATGCTACCTATTTTATCCACTTAAAGCTATAAATTTCTGTAGATAATTAAAGATTATTTTTATCCTTAAAGTTTATGGACAAAATAATTTGTTTATAAATCACAGAAATTAAATGCACGATAAAATGAAGAAACTTTCGAGCGAGAGATGTGTTACTTCTCATTCCCTGGAGGACTTGAGATGGAGATGGTATTAAGGGAAAGGACAAAGATTATGAAAAGGGAAAGGACAAAGATATTGAAAAGGGAAAGGACAAATATAATGAAAAGGGAAAGGACAAAGAAATTTAGTTTGGACAACCTATGAGGAAGAGAGTTTGATCCTAAGTCTGACGAAGTGTCATTTATCCCATAATGAAAAATAAATTGTTTGCGATAAAATTGTAAGTTTTTACTGTGTTCTTTTCAGCCTTCAACGACATCTCCATTCCTGCTTCCTTTTCTCAAACTTGATTTCCAAACTCTTCAGTTTCACGCAGCAAGTGAAGCGATAAGAGGTTTTGCAATATTCTAATTTGGTTTACGAGAATCGTACTACAATATTCAGTTGAAGCTGAATGGAAAATATCACCTCATTTTGTAACATCAAAAGAATTCTCGTTATAAACTATAATCTCAAGTTGTGTTTTCAAGAAACTCAATAAAATTATCAACATTTGTATCCATGATTAAATTGTCAACATTTTCGTGTTATAATTAGTCCAAAGGGACCAAGAGAAACAACTGATTCAGTTTCATACTATTAGAAATACTGTAAGTGAATACAGGGAAGTAAATTTATGACAGTACTGTACACCGGACCGACTCAGTCCTTTGGGTTAAATAATACAGAATCTTAATACGAAATTCTTTATAGTCTGTGCTCACAACAACGTCTCTTTTCTGGTATTTTGAACAAAAACAACAATTTCTGATATATATATATATATATATATATATATATATATATATATATATATATATATATATATATATATATATATATATTTTTACAAATTGGAATATGTTTGGGAGGAGTCACGTACACGGATTAGCGGAGATTTTGACCTTAAGCCCAATGTCAATTATTTTTCTTTTCTTTAATTGTATTTGGTTGGAAAAATGGAACAAATACATTGCGGCCCCAGGCATTTGGTACCTTTAGTCCTACCGTAGAGGGGAGAGTGACCTATTATCCCATAAAGAAAATATTGGGGCATTTTACGAACAAAGTTTTATTATTATTTGAAGAATAAATAAAATTTATTTACTATGCATAAAATATTATCCTTTTAAATGGTTAAAATTTGAGAATTTTTCATAGTTGTTCATAATATTGAGAACTTGAAAAATATTTTCTATCAGTAGTTAGCATGTTGAACCTGGCAGTTACTGGTTTTCTATTGAAGGACATAAATTTTATTATTGGTGTTTTACCACTATAAGATCGATTCTGTACTTTAGAATGAATGAAGACTATTTTACTTATTTCTGTAGAGGAAACAAACAAAGGTGCCAGTTATGGGGATTTATCCCTAGATTTGTGGATTTATCCCTACAAATTTGGAATATATCCTTAGATTTTGGGATTTTGGATGACTGGTGCAATATTCTATACATATTTCTATGAAGAAGAAACAGAGATGAGTAAACCTGAGACAAGAAACAAGGGATAAAGTACAAAATATGTTATAACAATCAAAATAACATATCTTAATAAAGGATCCAACAACTCTCTTGCGGTAGCATCTCAACGGGTAGCTGGTGCCTTGGCAAACCTATCCTATTAGTTCTGACTAATTGTAAAGTTTGAGATCTTAATATGACCAACAGTCACCTACGCCACAGGAATGAAAAAAGTTGTTTTAAAACAACTCTTCAATAATGAAGTCACAAATGGCCACCCTTTTGTAGTATTCCATTGAATTCTTATCATAGTGAACTATTCAACTCTCTCTCTCTCTCTCTCTCTCTCTCTCTCTCTCTCTCTCTCTCTCTCTGTCTTCATCAGTATCATCATCTACTAGGCCTATTGACGCAAAGGGTCTCGGTTAGATTTCGCTAGTCGTCTCTATCAGGAGCTTTTAAATCAAGGCAACTCTTCTAGTGCCTTGTGGAGCCCTGTAGCATACGAAGAACATGCCCAAACCGTCATCATATACGCTGTCTATAAATAGCTTTCCTTAAAGTTATTCTTCATTCAAAGTAACTTGTTTATTTTCATCTTGTTAATTCCAATATCAATTATTTCTGTCTTTATTCGAATCTGACTGAAATAACTGAATTCAGTTTGAGCTTAGAATTCTTAATAATGAAAACATAATATCGTTCAGGGATATCTACTTTTTCATAATGAGATATATGAAATATTTTATATCATTTGTTTATTACTTTTCATATAGTCTATTTCCTTATTTCCTTTCCTCAATGGCCTATTTTCCGTATTGGAGCACTTTGGCTTATAGAATATTTATTTTCCAACTAGGGTTGTGGCTTGGCTAATAATAATAATAATAATAATAATAATAATAATAATAATAATAATAATAATAATAATATCTGACCTTATGACAGCCCAGGGAATGTTCACATAGAAAGGAGAAAGAAAGGCCGATGTTGACAATTATCCATAATAAAAAAATATTTGAGCATTTATAAGTAAATAATTTCCTATAAATTTTTAAGATAAAATAAATCTTTTATTATATACCAAAGTTTATAGCTTTAAAGGGTTACAATACGAAAAGTTTCCATAGTTGTCAGCAATATTTAGATTCAGTAAAATAAGTTTTATCAGTACTCAGCGTAATTTTAAGTAAATACCAATGATGCTAAATTTGATAAATCCTCTTTATTTTTGGTGATTGAAACACCAGTAAACCTCAGATCGATTTATTGATGATAATAAAGTTGGTTAATTGTAAAAGGTAAGTTATATAGGTAAGCAAGTCTCTGGTCGACGAGTAATCATAACAATAATAGTAGTCCTAATATACCACTGAAGCAAATGGTATGACAAATGATTGACATAAATTATGAATTTCATTGAAGAAGGGAAAGCTATGATTAGCATTCAATACATAAACAGCTGACAAACTTGGTAAAACTCTCTTGTACCCGTAGCAAGAGCTGCTTATCATAGCAAGAGATTCTCTTCTAACCTTACCAAGAGGAAAGTAGCCACTGAACAATTAGAGAGCAGTACGTAACCCCTTGGGTGGAGAAGAATTGTTGGGTAATCTCAGTGTTATCAGGTGTAAGAGGGCAGAGGAGAATCTGTAAAGAGCAGGTCAACCTATTCGGTGTATGTGTAGGCAAAGGGAAAATGAACCATAACCAGAGAGAAGGATTCGATGTGGTACTGCCTGGCCAGTCAAAGGACCCTATAACTCTCTAGTGGTAGTATCTCAACGGGTGGCTGGTGCCCTGGCCATCCTACTACTACTACTAATTATTATTTCTCTTTTCTTTTATTGTATTTGAATGAAATAACGGAATCCAGTTTATCCTAAGAATTCACAACAATGAAAACATAATAATGTTTAGGGATGTTTTCTTCTTTAGGAATAGGATGTTTGGCCTGATGACATCACAGGCTCTTTGTACCTTCTAAGCCATAACACTAATGACTTATTTGATAAAAAAAAAATCGTTTAAAATTTTCATGTACCTGTAATTGTAGTTATAATTTAGATGTTCTTGATATTTCAAGAACATCTTAACTGATAATTATCAACTCTTATCAAATACTATAAATATATCAAAAGAATGAATAAACTTTGCATAAAATATTGAAGCTTGTTGATATGGAAAAGATTTTTTTATGAGTAATTGCAGTGATGTCTGCAGAGGCCTGGATAACCTAAAGTTAAGAAGCTCGGGTTTCCGAGAGTCCTGCTTCGGGTCAAGCCCCAAGAAATCGACTCCGTTGAGGATTCTTCCTCTTGGGCGTCTTCCGATTCAGGACTACCTCTCGGTTTGGGGTTCCGAGACAGGGCAGGATAGAAAGAGAGTATCCTGTCACTGACGTCCCCCGGTTATCCAGCTAAACAGCAACAGGCTTTCTTTGGTCTGGTGTTGAATTCTCCTCTCTCTCTCTCTCTCTCTCTCTCTCTCTCTCTCTCTCTCTCTCTCTCTCTCGTCCCATCATCAACTCTTTCTTAACCTTTTCCTTCTCCTCTGCCTTATGATCACCATAACGCATGTAGACTCATTATCATTAACTACAGTAATAGTTGTGTTACCAGAGTAAATTTCTAATAAAAAAATGGTATAGAAATAAATTGTAAAGTTTGAAATCTGTGGATATAATCAACAGTCAATTACGCCACAGGAATGAAAACAAATATTTTAACTATTTTTTAACAGCTCTTCAATGATTAATTCGCAAATGGCCGCCCTTTTGTACTGTTCAATTGAATTCTTATCATAGTGAACCAATCAACTCGCTTTAATATCTCTCTCTCTCTCTCTCTCTCTCTCTCTCTCTCTCTCTCTCTCTCTCTCTGTCATCATAATCATCATCTCCCCTACGCCTATTGACGCACTTAACTGTAAACATTGAGGTATTACATTGTGTGCTTAAAGGAAATTATAAACATTGGATGTCAAATCATAAAAATCACTATGGAATTTAGCAAATGCTTTTAGGTATGGAATACTGCCGCCGTTTCAAGTTTCTATAACTTCCTCCATCGCAAAATAGGAAAATATAAATCTCACTTGAAATGACGGACTGTGAATAGGCTACGTATGGGTTCATGATTGGTTAACAAGAAAACAACGGAGTCTAGAGGGTAAACACGAAGGAAATGGAATGGGAAACTTGTCCAGATCAAGTATTTATGTGAAATCGGGGTGTGACAAGGTAATAACAAAAGAAATAAAAGCAATATAGGAAGTTAAAATGGGATGTATGATAAATAATATTTAATGGGAATATAAAATGGTGATTTTATAAGGTATCGGATAATAAAACGAGTAATTCTTGGGTTAAACGTAATACAGTAGCCTCCGGGGTACAGCATCCGCAGCTTACGTTTTTTTCACGTTACGGTGTGGAATACGATGTTTTTTTTGTCCCCTCGTTACGACATTTTCCCACTTTACGGCATCGAATTCCAAAGTTAAACTTGGCGGTTTTTACGCTTACGACTGCGCGAGTCACTCTTCTACCACCACTAAGAAGCTGGTCTGCTATTGGTCGGCGTCACGGCGTCACTAAGATGCCGATATGCTATTGGCCGAAATCCCTCCTACAATTCTGCCTCAGTCTCTCTCTTTGCTAATCGCACGTTCAGTTCAGATTCTCATGTGCGTTTCTTAAAGACTTGATCTCGTGTGAGTGCTTGCGATATCGTTTTTTTTTTTTTTGTGCATTTTAGTGCTTAATTCCAACTTTAATTTGTTAGCAATGGGTCCCAAGATTGCTAGTGATGTTAAAGGGAAAAGTAAGAAGATGATTACTATGGAAACGAAGCTGGAGATATTAAAGAAATACGAAAAAGGCATGTGCATGGGCCTTGTTGTCAATGAGGCTGACGTCGATAACCTTATCGAGGAGCACAGGGAGGAGCTTACGACTGAAGACTTGAAGGAGTTGGAGGCAATGCAATTGACCATCATTCACGAAGAGCACAGCTCTAGTGGTGGAGAGGACGGGAGGGAGACTGAAGAAACGACATCAGCAGAAATAAGGGAAGCTATCGGTTGTTATGAAAACCTTACGAAATTCATTGAAAAAAACACCCACAAAAACTTCACACAGGTCATCTTCTGGAGAGTGTTAATGACAAGAGTATGAGTCATTTTAGAAATATTTTGAGGAGTCGTCAGAAAGAGGCTTCTTTGGATAGATATTTCTCCAAAAGAGAAGTGTCAGAAAGCAAAGATGATAAGTGATTCTATTAAAAAAGCTAAAAAAAAGTAATTTTTTAAGTTCTAAAAAAAAATAAATCATAAAAAAATTTCAAGACAAAAATAATAAAATAAGAGCATTTTTAATTTTAAGTGTTTAATAGTAAGAATAAATTTATTATTAAGTGTACATAACATAATTAGCATTGATACGTTTTTATATCTACTGCCTCCTCCCCCTCTGCCTCCAACCACTACCAGCTCAAGTCACGTCACACCAAAGGTAAATAAAATTTAATTTTTCCTTTACAGTACAGTATATAATTTTCATTTATATGTGTAATGTTATTTAATTATATACTGTACAGTACATGTATATTATATATAAGTATACTGTAGTACAGTGCTTACTATACTATTTTGTTACGTACTAATTTTCGAGGTTTTTACCTGGGGTATAGCATGCATTAGCTATTCTATTGCCTGCCATACGACATTTTCACCATACGATACCAACTCCAGAACGGATTAATGTCGTATGGCGGGGGTCTACTGTATGTATAAGAGGGTATTACATAACTAATCAAGTAATAGACTTGAATAGAGCTGTTAGAGAGACTGATAGTTACATTTCACGATTAGAGAAGAAGAAATCCTATTGGTAGAGGAGAAGTCTCTGCGAAGGGAGGCGGTGTTTTTGCGCAGAGGGTCGAAACCTGCCATGTACGAACGAACGAACAGGAGCGTCTACAACCGCCAAGTAGAATGAGAAAAATTAAATGAAAAACACTGCTAATGTTAGCATGTTAGGCTAACATTTGATCTACATCAGACGTTGGCAGCACTGGTTACTGTATTTTTTCATGAGACATACTCTTTGCAACGGCGCCTCAAAGTTTATCCAGTTATACTGTTTTGTCTTTTCCTCCGCTTATTATAAAACCAAGAAGGTAATGTATAGAGAATAAAAGGCTTGTTTTACGGTTATATATTGTTTCCCCAGTATGTTTTCCCCACCCAAAACCCCGAGTTCCCACTGGGGTCCCCCATTACCGTAGGATATATATATATATATATATATATATATATATATATATATATATATATATATATATATATATATATATATATATATATATATATATATATACACACACACATATATATATATATATATATATATATATATATATATATATATATATATATATATATATATATATATATATATATATATATATATATATATATCTGAAACTATACATTTTCGACGGGAACGAGTGTCATTTTCGAAGTGTAATTTTTTCTATAGGAAAAGAAGTGTTTTTTCCTAGGTTACATTGCCCTGTAATACAGTAAAATAGTACCCTATTTTCAGTAACACAGTAGGCATCCCGAGAAAGCCAATATCACATATACGTCCAGAACAGTTTCAACACAATTTATCAAGTCAAAGATATCCCAAAACTACTCACCATTGAATGAATGAAGTCTTGTTGATAAATTCACTACACTAAACCGCGTAAAAATCATCGCACACTTAATATAAATAAGACAACGTAACGCATGAGGAAGTAGTTTAAGAACGTTCACTCAGACAATTTGTTCTGGTTGTGGAACTTGTGGTTTTGGGGCGAGACAAAGTTTTTACAACGGCACCTCCAAAGTTCTGATTTTTCACAAAAGTCACAGCTTACATTCCCCCTATTATGTCTATTTACAATGTTTAGTTTTAATGTATTGGTCATTGCTCTAAAATTATCACTGAAGCAAACGTCACGTGTTGACGGTTTTGTCATAAAATTCCTCTTCTTCAATTTCTTTCTTCCACGTCCTTTATACAGTATTTATAACCTCAGGTTACTTTCTATTTCATCTTTCCACTTTTCAGTGTCCCACTTTCTGGTTTCCGATTTAATTTCTGCCTTGTTTATTCTTCTTATCTGTCTTATGTCTATTTTTCATTCTTATAAGCACTGTGCCGGTTGTTTCCACCATCTTCCTTCTTTTTCTTGAATATCCAGGATAATTGTTTTCAGAATTTCCTTCTTCCCATTTAGGGTACGATTTAAGTATTGCAGCTTCCCATCCATCACCTTTGCTCTTATAGAAGATGCACTTATCTCCCCTCTCGGAGCAGCATTGGCCGTGCTTTTAGTGGCACCTAAAATCTTCCTGTATACCCCATTCTCTATCCTTTGTAGTCTTTCTATTTCAGTTTCTGTTAGATTTATAATACTTGTTCCATACAAAATTTTTCCTATTATTACACTATTGCAACTTTTCTCTATTACTGAATGTTAAATTAGCTAATTTTTGTGCTTTTTCTATCATTACCCTTTTCTGAGTTTTAAATTGGTTCCTATTATTGTCTAGCTTTATTCCTAAGTATGTTAAACTTTCTACTACTTTGATTCCCTCTATGTGATCTGGCTTTTCTTTCATGTTGTAAATCATAATATTACTCTTTGTTTTATTAATTTCTAACCCACATTTCTTACCAGTTTCTACTTATATTTGGATGTTACGCTTTACATTATGTATATCCTCTGCAATTACTAAGGCATCATCTGCAAAAAATAATGATTCTATCTTTATTAATTGATTTCTGAAACCGTTTCCTTCCACTTCTATTTTCTTTATGATAACATACCTACTATGGGTTTCACAGACAGTGTAAGTGCGATTTTTTGCAATTATTCTGTAACGAACAGTCATATCAATACGAGATGTTGCTATAGGGTATTACACCCAGTGAGGAAATTTATAGGAGTATCATGAATCATTTATTGTAAATAATAAAGACTTTTGTACCTATACCAAGAGGCAAAACTCATTAGCCAAGCAAGAAAACGAACACCAGGTTGGAAGAGCTCCGCCTGCCTACAACCCCCTTCACCTCCAACCACCCTTTTCTTCCTCCCCTCTCCTTTCTTCCCTCACCTGCCCTACGTCTTTCCTTCTCTCTTTCTCTCTCTCTCTGAATGTTGCTTTGATTTAAACATATGTTTTTACGATTTTTTTTCTATCAATCTAATAATTATTTACATAACCAATACCATAGAGAGAGAGAGAGAGAGAGAGAGAGAGAGAGAGAGAGAGAGAGAGAGAGAGAGAGAGAGAGAGAGAGAGATGAGCAAACCAGTGAATAAAGCACTCAGTCATCTGATAGGTAACAACCGATTGAATTGTTCCATATCTACAACAATAAATATTATAATTAGATAAGATAGATAGATAGATAGAGTGCTTGATATAAAAAAAATCATACAAAATAAGTTGCAACTTAAGCTACCCTCTCAGAAAGAGAGCATGAAGGGAAGGGAAAGAACAGAGAGGGATGGATGGCGTGGAGGTGGAGAGAGATAGCTTGAAGCAGGGGGAGAGCAGGTGAGGGATGAAAGGAGAGGGAGGGAGGGGGTGGAGGTAGAGGTTCTGTATATTATTGTTCGGTTTTGTGACTGGATGATTGAGCTTTTGCCCTTTGGCATAGGGCAAGTGTCTTTATAATTAATAATTAACGATTCATTATACCCCTATAAATTTCCTCACTGGGTGTAATACCCTATAGCAACATCTCGTATTGATACGACTGTTCGTTACAGAATAATTGCAAAAAATCGCACTTGCACTGTCTGTGAAACCCATAGTAATTAGTTTTGGAAGACGTCACTGGACAAGGAATCTAAAGAAAGAGCAGCCCAAGGACTTTCAAGTGTATCAGCCCATTCTATTAATACACCAGCGTCTTCTATTGATATAAAGTTTTTTGGGCTCGGCCATGTCGTCCTGATGGAAGGTTCCTAATGGTAGCTTCCTAAGGGATATATGTACTACAGTGATATTCCCAGAGAATTTACCTTTAGGTCTCCAGAATTCTAACTCCTGGCACGAATATCCTTAAATTTCTCTCATGGATATCACATAATATCAAGGGACGTATTCTTGACACGCCACATGGCAATCTTCAACCCGAATAGCTTTTACGCTTCAAGGGGGAAAGTGGCAAAAATAGAAGGGAAGCCGTATCAAGGTTACCCTACCTCCCATACTACTATTGAGTATCAATATGGCGCCATATCCAAGATGGTGGACATTCCTAATTTTGTAGCGATTTCACTCGGTGGTGTTCCCTGTTGATCTAACTTTTTTGATCGATTTTCAAGGATTATTATTATGCAATCTCCAACTTCTTTCACCTCTGGAAAGTTGAGTATTGGGTCTTTACAACGAGTATATTTTAGCTCATGTTTCACAGTGAAATTAGAGTAATTTATTGTGCCTAGGAGCTAGGCCTGTACCAGAGGCGCCCTGGGCGCTGTCGTTCGTTAGGTATGTGTTATTTAGTTAGTAGAACGACTTCCCGGTTTAAATAGAATTAATTAATTATGAAAGCTATTTAGGCAAATCATACTTGTAAAGTTAATTATAATGTGTATAATTTTCCTTTTTCTATGTCGATCGTATAAGTTAGAGTTTTGGTGATTGAGGTAACCGAGATCTCGTCTTGCCTAGGTTACCTAACCTAGGCGATCTAATATACTTTCAGACTTTTCCCTGGTTACCCTCGTGTACTGTTTTATCAATTCAGGTGGAGATAGATATCTCCTAGAATTATTATATAAACCATTACACATCTCCATAGGAGATTTATGGGTCCTCTGAGTGTAGCCTTAGGCTACAACATTGGTGGGTCGTGCCTTGAGCTTTCATTCAGGCATGACTAACCCAGGGTTTTTCTGTCCCTTCCCTTAGCCGCAGATAGCAAGTTTGGGGATTCGGTCAGAACCTCAGAGTAATTAGTCTTGTGCCGGCGGCCGGCCGGGGGAGTGAATAGTCTTTCCCCTGCCGGCCAGGCTGCTGGCATAGGAGGCTAGCCCTCCCTAGGCCGCACATGAAGTGGTGGCATGATGCCGCCACCTTCTCCCTGCAGTCTAGAAGACTAGTCCTGTGCTCGCAGTCCCTAGGCTGAAGAATAGACATTCTTCTGCTGCCTGGGATGACGACGGCACTGGAACTGTTTCTCCCTTGTTGAGAGGAGGCGGCACTGCCGCCATCCCCTTAACTGTAGTGACAGACACTAGGTTGGAGAATATTCTCCTGTCACCTAGGATGGCGCCGATACTGAAACAGAGTTTCTTCAGGGACGGGTAGGACCGGCAACCTTGCCGGCTCCTTCCACACCTCATACAGGACCCTTTTCCCTCCTCCTCTGTCCTTTAGTGATGGCCTAGCCATCGTATCTCTTTGGGCCGTCATCCTGCAATCTCTCCGATTGCCGGCAGATTGCGGGGCCGGCCGGACTCCTATTCATTAGCCTGGCTGCCGGCGGCCATGTCGATCGGCAGCGGCCATGTTGGCTGCCGGCGGCCATGTTACTTTTACTGCCGGTACTACAACTGCCGGTACTACAACTGTCGGCTGCTATGATAGCTGTCGGCGGCTGGGCAGGTGGCTAGCAGCCATGTTATCTGCCAGCAGCCATGATGGCTGTTGATGGGAAGTCTCTTCTGTCACCAAGGTTCTTCAGTCCTTGGACTGCCAGCCACAAGTGCTATAGCCGGGGTACTATACCGCCGGCCAGACCGGCACAGACAGGTGCCGACTGTACTTGTACTGCCGGGTGCTAGCCTGCCGGCCATGTGCCGGCTGGACCTTGCCGGCAATGGTACTGGCAGCTGGATGGAAGCTTGAATGATACATTCTTCCTTTCCAATTGCGTGCTGACTCAGCCGCCAGTATGCTGACTGTACCAGTACTGCCGGGTGCTAGCCTGCCTGTCATGTGCTGGCTGGACCTGGTTGGCGATGGTACTGGTAGCTGTATGGATGCTTGAATGATACATTCTCCCCTTTCATTTGAACCTTCTTTCTGGAGAAAGGCAATAAAATTAGATAATTACATCCTTATTTAGTGTATACATACACAATAATAAGGCAGTCCTTTGCTCCATGCTGTCTCTCTCATTTTTAGCTAGCACGCTGGCCGGGTGTGCCGCCAAGGACTAGCTAGGCTGGCGATATGCCGGCAATATCACAGTATAAGTTTATACAGTAGTCAGTATACACTATCTGCAGTATAGGATATATGGCAGATAGAAAACTATTGTATATACTCTACTAGTAATCTTCCAATATATCTTAGGTATCCTTGCCCAGGTGTTTGCTGAGACCAATCCTATATTGAAAAAATAGAACTTCTTCAATATTCTGATTAGAAGTCAGTTTACATTTTACCCTACAATATTAAATAAATTAAAGGGCAAGAGGTGGTACACTCTCTATACTTAAAGGCTAGAACCCTTATTCTTGAGTTTCCCTGATCAATAAACTCTATAATTTAATATTGAAAGGTAAGGTTACAGCAAATGGGCTGGGTAGGATACACAAATATATGTCTTTTATATTTCCTAGTCCAGTTGGCGTCATGCCGTCTGGACCGTACCGTCAGATGCTAGCCACAATGGCTGCGCACTGTCGAAACTACAAAATATACTGCAACCAGAAAGCTATAGTATATTGATACAGTAGTTATTTCTTACATTTCTTGGGTACCCTTCGGGCTTCTGCTGAGACCGATCCTATTTTGAAAGAATAGAATTCCTTCAATACTCTGATTAGAAACCAGTTATCTTTACCCCACAGTGTTAAATACTAAAGGGACAGTGACATTGTACACTTTTCTATCCCTAGGGGTTGGAACCCTTTGTTCGAGTTTCCTTAAAAAAGGAAATTCCTTCTAGTTAATACTAAGGGGAGGTAACAGCAATTGCCTGCAAGGGATACACAAGTATGTGTCTCCCACTATCCTTGTCTAGCTTACTATCCTAAGCTACTTTAGTTAAAAGATGTCTTTTACATATTGCTTATCAGTGAGATAATAAATCGTATACTCATTCTGCTTTCCTTTCTTTACAGGAGGAACCCCAGATGACATGTGTTGCGGTTTTCTGCAACATTAAAAGTAGGTTCTTTTATGGTCATAATACATGCAGGTTTCATGCCCCCTGCAATATTATTTCCGAATCCCTGCATTATTAGAACCCACAAGCTTGCAATATATGTCGGACCTTAGTGTCTGAGGGTTTTGATAATCCCGAGACGACGGAGTCTAGGGATGCAGTTCGTAAGAATCTACGCAACTGGGTAAGAGGGTTCCAAAAGATCTCTCCGGGACCATACCTACCTAATGATAGGATGCGTAGCTTACTATTCCCGAGAGCAAGTAGGGAAATAGTGGTGCTCCAGGCAAGGTTCGCACCTCCCTACGTTCAGACAACCTATGGGACGGAGGGCCAGAAGCCCTCACGGGAAGAGGTGGACAATGTCATGTCGGAATTGCATCTGTCTGTGCCGGCTCTAGAACCGTCAACCTCGACATCTTCACCTTCTACACCTCCATTAGACAAAATGGTCCAGATTTTGGCCCTTATGAAAGTTATAATGAAAAACTTTCGCATACAAGGCAAAAAGGAGGAAGCGAAATTCAAGAAAGAGCTTTGTGAAGCCCCACTTGTCGCTCCCGAAGGGTCATACAAAAGACCCAGAGATCAAGACCTTCCGCCATGCTCCAGAACCAATCCCTGGAAGTATGCGGAGCTCATGCCGATTTTAGACGGCAAACTCTACATCTCGGAGAAGATGGGTGCTGTTCCTTTAAACGAAATTCAGTTTTGGCCAAGCTTTAACGTTTTCCCTAATTGCTTCATTCGATTGAAGCATGAACTAACGTCAGGAAAAGAAACAGAACCGAGGGAGGTCATGATTCTCGACCATGATAAGGCACAGGCTATTTTGTCAAATAGCCTGAGAAAGGTGGGTTACTCAGTGTCGAAAGTGTCCACACTAAGTAACAGACATCCTACCTTTCTTGCTCCTGCTTCAATATCATTCCCCTTTACATGGAAGGCATTTCAATCTGTTACTAAGCCTCTATCACTAGCCTTTCCCATGCAGGAGAAGATAGGAAGGAAGTCCATTTAACTTTTTCAGTAGGGAAACTAGATGCGGATGTTGCTGGACAACAGTTTAGCGAGAATCTCCCTAAACTTTCTGAACGTCTCCTGCTTACAGAACAAGGGACAAAGGAGAGATTTGCAGCCTCTCTATCCCTACAGAATTGCATAGAGTTGTGTTCAGCCCACCAAGATACCCCAGACATGCTAACGGTCTTGGCCAAAATGCATATGGCCACCTTAGTGAAAGACCTTCATGCGTTTATGAAGGCTAGGAGAGCTTGTAGGGAGTTTCTGTTTGCGGCTGCAACAGCGAAACATGAAACAAGGAAGATAATATCTTCCAATATCTGGGGTAGAGACCTCTTTCCAAACGAGGTAGTCAGAGAAGTCATTAAGAATGCCACCACGGAGAATATGGAACTTCTCCAGAAGTGGGGCATCTCTTCAAAGAGAAAGTCTTCCACGGATGTGGGTCCCCAACCAAAGAGGAAGACGGAAATATCTAGTTTTTCTCGGGCTGTTCAACAACATCCTACAGTCTTGAGGACCCCGGTGCCACAGGCAAGCAGTCGGAGACGTAAACTTTCTGATCAATCAAAGCAAAGAGATGCTTCTGGTAGGATGGGGGCTCCTTCAGGATTGTGGGACCTTCAATCCTTGAGTCCAAGGCCTAATCAAGATGTGACTAGGATGGAAAATACTCATGCCTCTACCATTATTTCCTCAACTCTTCCTACACCCCTACCTTGTCTTGGAAGAGTATACCTTGGAGCTATTAAGCATACAGGTAATAAGGAAAGCATTGTCCATCGAATTCCAGGGAAGGCTGTTTGGTGTTCAAAAGAAGGAGTCAAGAAAACTCAGAGTCATTCTGGACTTGTTGCCACTCAACAAGTTAAAAAAAAACAGCAAGTGCACAATGTTAATCCTTCTGAACATAGGGACCCTATTTCAAAAAAGGGTGTTCACAGTCTTGCTAGACCTGAAAGTTGCCTATCGGCAGCTTCCAGTCAGTCGCCCCCTCCCCTCCTACCTAGGATTCAAGTTACAGAGGATAACGTATACCTAAGGACAGATACTTGTCAGACTAAACATAGTCCTAAGTCTCTTCACGGCATTGGCGGACACGGTCACGCAAAAACTAAGCCTAGCAGTGGTTCAGGTAACAAAGTACCTGGACAAAAGGTTGGTGTGGGCAGCACCCGAAGTGGCTGGTCTATGAGCATCCAAGGAAGTAATCCGGTTCCGGGAACCTCGGGGATGCAAAATCAGCGCCAAAAAGTCTCGGTTCTCTCCAGCTCAAAGGCTTCAATGGTTAAAAAACCATCGAAACCCGAGGTCACTCCGGCTCTCCTTTCCCTTAGGGATGTGAAAGGAGATCACAGGGTCGGTCAAGAGACTATGGTAATCGGTCAGGATTCCAAAATGCTAACAAGGAAGAGTTCTGAACTCTCTCCAGATAGCAATAATGACAGACCAAGTGCTAAGGCCGAAAGCCTATTGAAGATCGTGCCCTTGCAACTACCTCAACTGTTGAAGATCATCCGCAGGGATGCCTAGTCGGAAGAATGGGGAATTCACTCCCATCAGAGAAAAATTCAAGGAACTCGGTTAATTCTATCCAAGACCATGTTAGTCCTGTCGTGGTTGATGAAGCTCTCTCCATGCAGATATGTCCTCCTATGCTGATCTGGGACATGAAAGCGATATTGAGACATCGGAACCGACAAGGCTAGAGGGTGTCTCATATAGTTTAGGTGATGTTAGCCATCCCTTGCCTAAAAGGATGGCACCTATCAGCAGTTCATGTTCAATTGATCTGCAAGGTGACAGCGGATGCTCTACTCGGGCTCAGGCCGGCAGAGTATGGTCCACAGATGCAGACCTATTCTCTCCTAGATGGGAACAAGTCCCCGAACTGCAGATCAACCTCTTCATGACGAGCGCCATCAAGAAACTACCTCAGTATATAGCCCCATACGAGGATCCTCTAGAGGAGATAACAGACATCAGGTCTATAGTATGGAAAGGATGGACGCGGGAATTCTTGTTCATCCCATCTAATTCCCTGCCGAAGGTCCTCAATATGCTGAGGTCCTTCCAGGGAGGAGTATCTCTGGTGGCTCCCATGTAGCCCGAGAGCAACTGATTACCTCTAGCGAAGGAACTGAGACTGAGGCTGGCCCTAAAACTGAACCAAGTACTATTTTAAAGGGCTCAGAAGTTAATTGCCTTCGATTTATCACAGAGAGCCCAAACCCTTCATTTCATGAATTTCTTGCCCTAGCGGTTAGGAAAAGATTTGGGATCTCAGAAGATAATATAGGATTCCTAGAAGAATACAAATCTAAGTCAACTAGAAGACAATATGAGTCATCTTGGAAGAAGTGGGTTGCTTTTGTTAAAGCAAAAGGACCGAAAGAAATTTCAACGAACTTCTGTCTGTCCTTTGTCCACCTTCATAATCAAGGTCTGGCAGCCAACACGATAACTACGTGTAAATCAGCTTTGACTAGACCTCTTCTATATGCCTTCCAAGTGGATCTGGCGAATGAAATCTTTAATAAGATTCTGAAGGCATGCGCAAGGCTTAGGCCCGCACCACCTCCAAAGCCCATTTCATGGTCTTTGGACAAGGTCCTTCATTATGCCTCATCTGTGAACAATGAAGATTGTTCCATCAAGGATCTAACCCAAAAGGTTATTTTCTGTTCCCTATAGCCTCTGGGGCTAGAGTTAGGGAAATAGTAGCCCTATCTAGAAATGAGGGCCACCATCAGTTCACAGAAAGGGGAGAACTGAATCTCTTTCCTGATCCAACCTTTCTCGCTAAGAATGAGCTACCCACAAAAAGGTGGGGTCCTTGGAGAATCTGCTCTCTGAAGGAAGATGTCTCTCTATGTCCCCTAGAGTGCCTAAAGATCTATCTTCGTAGGACTTCAGACTTCAAGAGAGGTCAGCTCTTTAAAGGAGAAACCTCTGGATCAAACTTAATCCTAAAACAATTAAGGGCGAAGCTCACCTACTTTATTCGCAGAGCAGATCCTGACAGTACTCCCGCAGGTCATGATCCGAGGAAAATTGCTTCATCACTGAACTTCTTTCAGTATATAGACTTTGAGCGTCTTCGTTCATATAATGGATGGAAATCATCCAGAGTGTTTTACAAACACTATGCTAAGCAGGTCCATGAACTAAAGCACTATGTGGTGGCGGCAGGTAGTGTATTAAAACCTGCCTCCTAATTACTGCAATAAACAGTTAATTGATTGGGACCTTGAACGTCCTCACTCATATACTGGATGGGGATCATCCAGAGTGTTCCATATACACCATGCTAAGGAGGTCCATGAACTGAAGCATAATGTGGTGGCAGCAGGTATTGTATTAGAACCTGCTGTCTGATTACTGCGATGAACAATTAATTGATTGGGACTATCAACTAGGGGGAAGGGGTGTCAACACTGTTAGTGTGATACCCTCTAAATGAGTGTTACCGTGGTGACACTAATTCTGTTCAAAATCTCAGGTGTAGAATTATACAGATAAACACTTGTGCCGTGTGTACATAGTACACAGTGTTGATAGGATGCAACATTTACAGAAATTATAAGGAAA
>NC_090741.1:33264509-33281632 GCF_036898095.1 Palaemon carinicauda | reverse complement strand
AAAGTCTACATTCTCCCAATCTCTTCAAAATAGAAGCTATCAAGGCTGAAAGGATTTTAAAGAAAGTGTAACTAGGCCGAGATATAAAAAAAAGGTATGCAATCAAAAACAAAGACTGAAAAAGTACTTTTGATACAGACGATGCCAATACTGTACTGTTAAAAATTTGCATTGATAAAACGGTAAATGTGTGGCAACATTTGATCAGGATTTTTATGGTTTTAAAAACGGATATATTGGGCGGTATTCATAAAGAAAAGGATATGCTTATACTTGCAAAATGTGTAGGAAATCCTTCTACTTGTATTCATAAACATTTCGAGCAAAAGCTTCTACTTTTAGAGCAAAAGGATATCCTTATAATCACATAAAAGTAAATGGTTATACATAAAGAAGACCCTTTACTTCATATAAAGAGCATATGCTTCGAAAAAGCTGAGTCTGGTCAGTAGCAGACTGCAGTTCGAAGAGAAAGGTTGTTCTGTCCGATTCTCAGCACGATGGCAGATTTGTGGATGTGAGGCATGTTAAACAATACATGCCCCGTTTACCCACACTTGGTCGTGATTTCAAGATGTTATTCCGTTTTGAAGAACAAAATGTACAGTGGCTTGCGGACAGATATCTTGTCCACACCTAGAATCTCGATGAAATATCAAGGTTAAGCCATAACTTGGTGATATGCATTTTACATTTGCTTTTGCATGTATAAACAGTTGGGAGAATACGAAGGCTGTTGTATTTAGGGATGTATGTATGTACAAACAGTATATATGTATGTATGTATGTATATATATATATATATATATATATATATATATATATATATATATATATATATATATATATATATATATATATATGTGTGTGTGTGTGTGTGTGTGTGTGTGTGTACAGTACATGCAATTATACTGTATTCATATAATATATAAATATAGTTTATATATATATATATATATATATATATATATATATATATATATATGTATGTATATATATATGTATATGTATGTATATATTATATATATATGTATATGTATGTATATATATGTCTGTGTATATAGTGTATATGTATATATATACATCGTATAAATATACATATATACACAGAATATTCATATACTGCAAAAGCTTATATAAATGCATGTATATACACATATATAAACTATATATATATATATATATATATATATATATATATATATATATATATATATATATATATATCGATTCTTACCATAAATAGATTGTTCTAAATCCCAAACCTGAAATAATTTAGCTGAAATCAACTATTTCAATTCGGTTTGCTTTAAACCTCAATACCCTTGAGCGTTTAGCGTCTTCAAAACTTTTCAACTCAAATCCATAAATCAAATCACATAGTTTATTATTATTATTATTATTATTATTATTGTTATTATTATTATTATTATTATTATTATTATTGTTGTTGTTGTTGTTGTTATAAAACAAGAATGGAATTTTTCGCGAGTCCTAAAAGAATTCGGAAAAAAATCTTCTCGGATTTCCAAATGGCTTCAGAAGAAATAGCCATAGACTTAGCATGGAATTCTGAATGCCTCCAGAACGGAATCTCAGAACGGTAATCGGAAGAAAACTTTCCCGGATTTCCAAATGGCTTCAGAAAAAATAGCCATAGACTTAGCATGGAATTCTGAATGCCTCCAGAACGGAATCTCAGAACGGTTTCGGAAGAAATCTTTCCCGAATTTCCAAAAGTCTTCAAAAGACATAGCCGTATACTTAACATGGATTTCTGAATGACTCCAGAACTGAAATTTCCAGGAGCAGTCCTGAACAACTCCTCCCCGAGCTTCAAATGACTTCTGAAGACCTGATCTTCATTTTTTCAAACGTAGCCTGCAACACCTCACATGATCTGTATGTAGCTGGCGAAATCTAACCAAGGAATTGCGCGTCAATCGGAGTAAGAGGAAATGAGTTGATGACTGGGAGAAGGATTTCACTTAACTCACAGAGATCGCGTTTTGGCGGAATAAGAAGCTGCCGGTAAGAATTGTGTTACGTCTTCGGAACATTATCAACTACAGATGGTTTTGGTTGCTGCCGAAGTTGCCGTTCGTTCGTTTTATATCGCCCGACCTATAGAAAGACACCGGATGTTCCGTTGGCAGCTGAGCTTTGAAGATCATAATGTATGCGCCTTAAAGGATCCTTTGCTTGGGCTTTTACGACGATATCTTATTAAAGGAGACTCTTGGAAAAAAGTACGAGGCTTTGTATCAGTGCAAAACGGATTGCGGGGAATAAGGATGGAGGCAGAATGGTTCAACTGAACGGTGAGTGACGTGTAGTTCTTTCAACAGGATTGTCCCAAAATTCGCCATTGAAGTAAGGACATATCAGCCGACATTGGTAAAAATATCATGGTGCTCGTCATTTACTTTGGCATGATAGTGTATTTACTCATTGCCCAGATTGGTAAAGAATAAATGCGTTCGATTTCCCCGAGGAATCTGACGAAGTGAGGTCTCGCGGCACTGAAATCTCTTTTGAAATCTAGAAGGACACTGACGAACTAAGGAAAAGAGACAATGAAATCTCGAAAGAAACAGATAATTTAATGAAAGAAGATCTTGAAAACTAGAAGACAGGAGAGAACAGCGAAGAGGAGCCTCTAATGCCAGAGGTAAGACGCCTAAAAATAGAGAGCCTCTAATGCTAGAGTAAGGCACCTCAAAATATAGATCGAAGACCCTCTAATGCTAAAAGTTTGGAACCTAGAAATATATGTCAAAGAACTTCTAATGCTAGAAGTGTGGGAGTTAAAGAGAGAGGTCAAAGAACTTCTAATGTTAGAGGTGTGGGAGCTATAAAGAGAGGTCAAAGAACTTCTAATACTTGAGGTAAGGGAGCTTAAATAAAGGTCAAAGAACTTCTAATGCAAGGGGTGTGGGAGCTAAAAAGAGGTCAAAGAACTTCTAATGCAAGGGGTGGGGGAGCTAAAAATAGGTCAAAGAACTTCTAATGCAAGGGGTGGGGGAGCTAAAAGAAGGTCAAAGAACTTCTAGTGCAAGGGGTGTGGGAGCTAAAAAGAAGTCAAAGAACTTCTAATGCAAGGGGTGGGGGAGCTAAAAAGAGGTCAAAGAACTTCTAATGCAAGGGGTGGGGGAGCTAAAAAGAGGTCAAAGAACTTATAATGCAAGGGGTGTGGGAGCTCAAAGGAGGTTAAAGAACTTCTATGCAAGGGATGGGGAGCTAAAAAAAAGGTCAAAGAACTTCTAATGCAAGGAGTGTGGGAGGTAAAAAGAGGTAAAAAAAACTTCTAATGCAAGGGGTGGGGGAGCTAAAAAGAGGTCAAAGAACTTCTAATGCAAGGGGTGGGGGAGCTAAAAAGAGGTCTAAGAACTTCTAATGCAATGGGTGTGGGAGCTAAAAAGAGGTCAAAGAACTTCTAATGCAAGGGGGTGTGGAAGCTAAAAAGAGGTCAAAGAACTTCTAATGCAAGGGGTGTGGGAGCTAAAAGGTCAAAGAACTTCTAATGCAAGGGGTGGGAGAGCTAAAAAGAGGTCAAAGAACTTCTAATGCAAGGGGTGGGGGAGCTAAAAAAAGGTCAAAGAGCTTCTAATGCAAGGGGTGTGGGAGCTAAAAAGAGGTCAAGGAACTTCTAATGCAAGGGGTGGGGGAGCTAAAAATAGGTCAAAGAACTTCTAATGCAAGGGGTGGGGGAGCTAAAAAAAGGTCAAAGAACTTCTAATGCAAGGGGTGTGGGAGCTAAAAAGAAGTCAAAGAACTTCTAATGCAAGGGGTGGGGGAGCTAAAAAGAGGTCAAAGAACTTCTAATGCAAGGGGTGGGCGAGCTAAAAGGAGGTTAAAGAACTTCTAATGCAAGGGGTGGGGGAGCTAAAAAAGAGGTCAAAGAACTTCTAATGCAAGGGGTGTGGGAGCTAAAAAGAGGTCAAAGAACTTCTAATGCAACGGGTGGGGGAGCTAAAAAGAGGTCAAAGAACTTCTAATGCAAGGGGTGTGGGAGCTAAAAAGAGGTCAAAGAACTTCTAATGCAAGGGGTGTGGAAGCTAAAAAGAGGTCAGAGAACTTCTAATGCAAGGGTTGTGGGAGCTAAAATGAGGTCAAAGAACTTCTAATGCAAGGGGTGTGGGAGCTAAAAAGAGGTCAAAGAACTTCTAATGCTAGGGGTGGGGGAGCTAAAAAAGAGGTCAAAGAACTTCTAATGCAAGGGGTGTGGGAGCTAAAAAGAGGTCAAAGAACTTATAATGCAAGGGGTGGGGGAGCTAAAAAGAGGTCAGAGAACTTCTAATGCAAGGGTTGTGGGAGCTAAAATGAGGTCAAAGAACTTCTAATGCAAGGGGTGTGGGAGCTAAAAAGAGGTCAAAGAACTTCTAATGCTAGGGGTGGGGGAGCTAAAAAAGAGGTCAAAGAACTTCTAATGCAAGGGGTGTGGGAGCTAAAAAGAGATCAAAGAACTTCTAATGCAAGGGGTGGGGGAGCTAAAAAGAGGTCAAAGAACTTCTAATGCAAGGGGTGTGGGAGCTAAAAAGAGGTCAAAGAACTTCTAATGCAAGGGGTGTGGAAGCTAAAAAGAGGTCAGAGAACTTCTAATGCAAGGGTTGTGGGAGCTAAAATGAGGTCAAAGAACTTCTAATGCAAGGGGTGTGGGAGCTAAAAAGAGGTCAAAGAACTTCTAATGTAAGGGGTGGGGAAGCTAAAAAGAGGTCAAAGAACTTCTAATGCAAGGGGTGTGGGAGCTAAAAAGAGGTCAAAGAATTCTAATGCAAGGGGTGGGGGAGCTAAAAAGAGGTCAAAGAACTTCTGATGCAAGGGGTGTGGGAGCTAAAAAGAGGTCAAAGAACTTCTGATGCAAGGGGTGTGGGAGCTAAAAAGAGGTCAAAGAATTTCTAATGCAAGGGGTGGGGGAGCTAAAAAGAGGTCAAAGAACTTCTGATGCAAGGGGTGTGGGAGCTAAAAAGAGGTCAAAGAACTTCTGATGCAAGGGGTGTGGGAGCTAAAAAGAGGTCAAAGAACTTCTGATGCAAGGGGTGTGGGAGCTAAAAAGAGGTCAAAGAATGTCTAATGCAAGGGGTGGGGGAGCTAAAAAGAGGTCAAAGAACTTCTGATGCAAGGGGTGTGGGAGCTAAAAAGAGGTCAAAGAACTTCTGATGCAAGGGGTGTGGGAGCTAAAAAGAGGTCAAAGAATTTCTAATGCAAGGGGTGGGGGAGCTAAAAAGAGGTCAAAGAACTTCTGATGCAAGGGGTGTGGGAGCTAAAAAGAGGTCAAAGAATTTCTAATGCAAGGGGTGGGGGAGCTAAAAAGAGGTCAAAGAACTTCTAATGCAAGGGGTGTGGGAGCTAAAAAGAGGTCAAAGAATTTCTAATGCAAGGGGTGGGGGAGCTAAAAAGAGGTCAAAGAACTTCTGATGCAAGGGGTGTGGGAGCTAAAAAGAGGTCAAAGAACTTCTAATGCAAAGGGTGGGGGATAGATGTCGCCAGCGAGGCTTTGGGGAAGGCGCGGCGGCGTCTGTGTTCTTTCTGATGCGTAAATTTAATTAAATACAAGTAAAAATAGGGCATTAAATACGTATTATAAATACTAAACTCTTTCTTATCTTGACAGCACAAATGAAATCTTACAAGTTCCAGCATGTAACTAAGCGCTCCCGAAACACGAGTCAACCTTTTACTTATGCTAGGATGATATCCTCGCAAGTAAAAGGTAATCATTATGAATATGGAAAGAAAGATTTGCTTATACTTCTACCTTTTGCTTCCGAGAATTACCTTGTACTTCTACGTTATGCTTACAAGGATATCCTTCATTTTTATGAATACCTCCCATTGATGTAAACGATTGATATTACGGTCACCAACCCGTTAAAGATAATATCAAAGTAAGGTAAAATTACGGTCGCCTGTATTTTACTGAAATACGGATGAGAACAGTTATTTTTACGGAGAATTTCCGATTGAAATTACGGTTTTTTTCAACGGTGTGGGCTAATTAAACTATCTTATAGCCATCGTTCACAATATTTACGCATATTTTGATGTTATAATTTTAATTCTTTCTTTGATAATTTTTCCAAATACATTGATACATTTGAATTTTCATATTTTATATTTTCTCATATATAAAATTTACAATGCTTTACTTTTGTTTGAATGTCATGTAAAGTAAGTGCGAGATTACACTTCAAGTAAATATTGATACAATAACTGTAGTTGTCATATTACGAAATTTGTTCTAATACAGTTATATTTTATATGTATGGAAATTATTTTTTTTTTACTATTTTGAAGGTGGTAATAAAAATTTTAACTAGTTAATTTCAAAAGAACAATATAGTTTACTTTTACATACTTATGTAATTAACTAGATACTTAACAAGTTGACGTTTATTGGTTAGTTTGATAACTATTTTAAGTCATTAGAGTCGGATACTATATTCTCTCTCACACACACTCTTGCTCTGTCTTCGACTTTGTCATTTCGACACATTGTCTGTTCAATAGACCGTCAATTGGACGAATTGTCATTTCTACACTTCGTCAGTTCGCCACTTTGTCCATTCTACACTCTGTCCTTCGACACTTTATCGTTCAACTCTGTTCTTCGACACTATCGTTCGACACCATCCTTCGGCTCTCTATCGTTCGATACTCTGTCATTCGACACACTATCGATCGACACTCTGTCCTACACACTATCGATCGACACTATCGTTCGGCACTCTATCGTTCAACACTATTCTTCAACACTCTATCCTTCGACACTCTGTCTTTCGACACTGTCCTTCGACACTATCGTTCGACACTGTCATTCAACACAATTGTTTGACACTATGTGCTTTGACACACTATCGTTCGACACTGTCCTTCGGCACTCTATCATTCGACACTGCCCTAATACCACTAGAAACGTCTGCATTTGTAAATTATTTTTGTATTTTCTTAAATTCCACGATTACATTTCGAATGCTACCAACATGATCCTGTATAATTGAATTTTCCAATGATTTCCTGATTTATTTCTTTTTCCTTTAATCTTCCTCAGTACATGAGAATGAAACGTCAAGGCCCAAGGCTTGATTTATGACATTCATTTGCTGACTCTCAATTAAAGTTCTTAATACCCGATTTCAAGCTCCAGCAAGTTAGGGTCCTCCACTCGTGTTTTGCATATTCTTTAATTATTGCAACTCTATTATTAT
This sequence comes from Palaemon carinicauda, assembly GCF_036898095.1. Classification (NCBI taxonomy): domain Eukaryota; kingdom Metazoa; phylum Arthropoda; class Malacostraca; order Decapoda; family Palaemonidae; genus Palaemon; species Palaemon carinicauda. Next base: position 33,274,424 of record NC_090741.1, on the reverse strand, counting down.
TATTATTATTATTATTATTATTATTATTATTATTATTATTATTATTGATGTTGTTATTCCTAGGATTATTAGATGACTTTTTATGAAGTATGTTGTCTTTACTTATATTTAGCAAAGCTGATCTTTTATGATGTGACGTCATTTAGTTGAACTGTTAAGTCAATGCTTTTATGTTAGTAATTATGGCTAGTGCATATATATATATATATATATATATGTGTGTGTATATATATAATATGTTTATGCATATATACTATTATTATTACAAGTTAGGTTATAACCCTAGTTGGAAAAGCAGAATGCTATAAGCCCAAAGGCTCCAACAGGGAAAAATAGCCCAATGAGGAAGGGAAACAAAGAAATAGATAATCTACAAGAGAAGTAATGAAGAATCGAAAACAACTATTTTAAGAACATTGACAGTATTAAATAAGATATTTCTGTTCATATACTGTATGCACACATGTAAAAATATCTGTCTGTTTATCTATCTATCTAGCTATCTATCTAGCTATATATATATACAGTATATATATATATATATATGTGTGTGTGTGTGTATGTATGTATGTATGTATATATATATATATATATATATATATTGCACACACACGTTTAGATATACAAGGCATATATATGAATATATCATTGTATATATACTGTATATATATATATATATATATATATGGTGTGTGTGTGTGTGTGTGTTTATATATATATATATATATATATATATATAAATATATATACATATATTCATACGCTCGCTTACTTACATGCATTATATGATTAAAGCATTGCCTCCCACGCATTCATTGTTAATTTCATCTTCATGGAAAAATTGTTAATGCAATTACCCACCACCGTCAATATACGTTATGAGTTCCACCTCACTTATTGCAATATTTAATAAAAGGCAAAAAATGCAACTCGCTCTGGGGTGAAATGTTCGAGGCTCAATATTTTCGTATGAATTTGCATATTCACTTAATCGCTTATGCTTATGTTAATTGAGAAATAGTCTGTGAGGCGATCAATGATTTTTGCGGACATGCCTCTATGCATATAATTACTTGGGGGTGTAAATGTTTTGTTAAGAGTTTTTCTTTCCAATTAAAAATCTCTCTCTGTTTTATTGTATTACTTGTATGCGACCCGCCAATAATGACGGTTAAGTATTTAGATATGCATACACATGAACACACACACACAGATTCAACCCTTCTCACTCCCTCTCCCTCTCTTAACTAAATCTCTGGGTACCCACTCTCACCATGGTATAACTACACCCTCTTCCCTTTCACCGAGGGACGGGGAGAGACTTAATTGCTATACGTTGGATAATGCCGATCAGCACGATGGGAAATACACACACACACACACACACACACACACATATGTTAAGTAAATTTGGAAATTGCCGGAAATTACATATAAAAATCATATATATCAGTCTTGTGAGATCGGTGATACACTATGAACATAAATCATGGTATGACAATGAAACAATCTCCAATAGATTTAGTAGATTTGAGAATAAAGCCCTCAGAAGGATATTGGGAGTTAGAAATGAAACTATAAGAGATATTGCTCGAGTGCCATATGTGGATGAGATCATGATGAGGGGTAGATGGGGATGGTTTGGGCATGCTCTTCCAACTTCCCAAGTAACATTAGTTCACCAAACGTTTGTAGGCCTGGGTCTTCCAACTCTTATAGTGCCTTATGGAGCCCAGCTAAACGTTTGGTGAACTAATGTCGTAGGAAATCTCTGGCGTTTTATAGGCATCCTGGAATAACCTTTAGCGAGAGCTTTATTACAAATCAACTTGGACTGCTCGTAATACTGCAAGCAATTTAGACAAGGCCCATTGCAAGCCTTCTTTAAACCTTTATCGCTCGTAGACTTCAACAAATCACCCCTTTATGATAAAGAGCAAGTGTCTGGATATATATATATGTATATATATATATATATATATATACAGAGTATATATATATATATATATATATATATCATCTCCCCTCATGCCTATTTACGCTATATATATTTCTTTCCTGTCCTGCTAAGAGGTATTGTCAAACGTATGACTACTGGGCCTCTGTCCCCCCCCCCCACCCCGGTTAGGGTGAGAGGGATTAGTCATACCCTGGTTCGAGGGGGTACCCCGAGAGGTAGTTAGAAAAGGGGGAGGGGTGGGAAAGGTTGAATCTGTGTGCCTGTGTGTGCATATCTATCTAAATATTTAGCTTTCATTTTTGACCGATCGTGTACCCTAGTAATATATATATATATATATATATATATATATATATTTACGTGTATGTGTTATGTTATATATATTAAATGGGCCTGTGTTTCTCGACACTTATAATGACGATGAGGTATGATGTTATGAAATTAATTCACGTTGATAATGATAAGGATATTTCTAGCACAATATCTGAATAATGGGAGTAATATAATACCATTGACTATTGATCAATTAAGAATTCAGGCCTTACGTAATTTATATTTTTTAGTTTCGACGTATCTTTTGCTCTTAGATTATTTTACTAAAAACATTGCTTCCTGGGAATAAGGAATTTATAGTTTATCCTTTTGATATAGAGAAATAGATCGTATTCCCGAACTCTGAATTTCGAAGATTATGTTGTCACACACAAATTCCCTGGCGTCCAATAGAGGAATGAGCTCATCTCAAACGCGAAGAGCAAAGATAATGTTTGTCTTACACGCCACTTTCTCTCTCTCTCTCTCTCTCTCTCTCTCTCTCTCTCTCTCTCTCTCTCTCGTTTAATTAGAATCCTCCTGTCTTATGTAATCAATAGTGCTCGGTTTACATTCCATCATGGGTGAATTCATTTTAAAAGAGACATTTTAATTTGAATCCGTTTTCTTTATTTTAAAAGGCCGCAATTTTTTTTTCTATAGTTTTTATTAATCGTTTGTTCAAGAGTTAATCAATTCTGAACCTACGCAGTTTCTTGTTTCACCTCCCTCCCTCCACACACACACACACACACACACACACACACACACAAAAAAGGAAAGAAAGACTACATAGACTTAGGGAAATAGTAGACTTGGTTTGGTTGTTGAACTGGTAAAAAAAAGGCGATACTTATTGTTTATAATATTATCTTCACAGACCGGACAGCAAGGCCTTTGACCAATCATATATTAAATGCTCTTGTTTGAAGCCTTAAGTTAAATCTATTTTTCTGCTTAAAAATGAATCTAGCCGGATGTACAGTTGGAAGCAGGAAGCACGGTTGTGGTGGCCTGTTGGTAACGTCCTTGTGGTCGTTGCAACCTCACAGTCCTTGTGAGCTAAGGATAAGGGAGCCTATAAGTCTATCTGCCGAGTCATCAGCAGTCATTGCCTGGCCCTCCCTGGTCCTAGCTTGGGTGGAGAGGGGTCTTGAGCGCTTATCATATGCATTTATGGTCAGCCTCTAAGGCAATGTCACTGTCCCTTGCCTCTGCCATTCATGAGTAGTCTTTAAACCTTTAAACCTCGTTCTGTGGATGAATACCCTGTCACACCCGCACTACGCGGCGAGTTCCGTGTATAGAACCGTACACCACCTCTGCCATCTCTAACTAAACAAGTAATTTGGTTTACTTGCTGGGCAGTAAAGGTGTGATAGGTTGCACTTCCTCTGAGCGAAGTGTGCCATGAATTTATGTGTCCAACTGAACTTAGTTTTTCGCCTTATTGGAGGCTATAACGGTAGTTAATATATCTGGTGAGAATGTTAAAAGTATGATGGATTGATATATTATTTGTGATCCAATTTGCTTCAAGTCTTGAGGAACTGAACTGTGAAGAAACCCTGATTTGGTCGTTTAATGGCAAAGGGTGCCATGATCCATTAAAGAATGGCTTTTTTATATGTCTGGAAAATCGTCAGGATTTAGAAAGTAAAGAGCCTATAGAAATCTGTATTTTCTTCAGAAATACCTGTAACACTGAAGATAGTTAGGAATACGTTATTTGCTTTACCCAAAGGACTGCTTGTCTGTTCCTACACTGCAGGGAAAATCTTACTATCTACAGGACCTTTCATAATTTATTTTATCGTATGCATTCCAAGGCATCCAACATTTCACACCGCATATTACTCGTTCTGCATCTCAAACACGGTTAGTTCTGCTCGTAGCAAATGGAAATCGATGTTTGGAGAACTTTTGTTACCATGTCATCATAGGAATGTCGATACCATATGTATTCTGTGCATTTGGGTTAGAAACCTATCAGGTCTAGTGAATGGTATGATTTGCGGTCTTCTTATTTTACCAGAAAATACCAGAAAATGCCTGTCACTTTATTTAATGTTGCCTTTGAATGTGGCCCTGAACATCACCCCTCCCAAGAAAAGAAAAAAAAATGCAAAATTATGTTCTCGTACAAGTTAGGGAGACATGGGAAAGGTCCGTCGCAAATCTCTACCTTCGCGAAGTTTGCAATCTCCTTGCATTCCATGTGTGGTCATAACTCCGCCGTATCATCTGGTGCAGTGTCACATCTCGGAACGTTTGCCAGGAACGTTGGCAGCGCAACGCTAATCTCCTTTTCATGGCCTATTCGACGCAAGCTTGATGTGTTTACCTCCCGCCAGACAATACAGGCGTCGTTTCTGATGACCTTTGTAAAACCATCGCTAACTTTGCTTAAGAACCGGAAATTCTCTGCCAGACTCTTCTTCGTTTCTCAAGTCGTCATAAAATACTCGTAGTCTTCTGAGGTTGGTAGAAAATGTTGTCGTTATCTGTTATCTCTCTCCGCCGTTTGGCCTCCATACCTGAACATACTGTAGTTCTCTTTCCATTTGGGATAAACCTTACCCCCCCCCCTACCCTTATTCCATTAGTATAGCCTTCCCCTCTATTTTACTCCTGTCTTCCATAATTACGCAACAGCGTGTATGATTTTTATAACTGCTTCAATTAAGTCCATTACGTAAGAAGAGTTAATGGATATCTTTCTAAAACATAACAGAGCTGTTGTTTGAAGAGACCCGTTTAATTTGTTAAACAATGAAATGTGGAAATTCCCGGTTCCATAAGTGAATGTATAGTATGAATGGGTTTTCCTATTGTGGCTCTTGAATCCAGACGTTTGTAATGGGAACAATAGCCAAAATACCCAAAGTAATATTTGTAGAGCAAACGTAGGAAAGGAAACGTACAAAATAAGAAATGGATCATCTGATAGGACGGAATTTCTTCAAATTATTTTTCCACGTTTCCAGGTACGACATATTCTTTTGTCTGTGACTGGAATAGATAAGTTGATACGTATTTAGCACGAAGGACATCTTTCTTCAAAATATGAAATTCTGTTGTAAAAGTACGTGGCCATTACTTCATCTACATATTTCCTCACTGTAAAACAAATGGTGTGCATTAAAAACAATATATTTTCACCTAGATTAACGGAAAGACACAATTTCCGTCACAAGTTTTCAGAACTAGCTACCTACTGAAATTTCATCTGCACTGAATTTCATGACACTCCAAGTATTAAACATTATCTCCGGGTGGAGCACATTTCATGAAATGCTGAATGGACTTTTGTTTTCTCCTCCGAACTGATATCCATGAAATGCTGAAAGTGAATTATCATGTGAAAATGTCTTGTCTTGTAAAGTGTGGTTGGATCTCTCTCTCTCTCTCTCTCTCTCTCTCTCTCTCTCTCTCAGCATAAGGATATAGGTTTACTGTAACTATTGTACAGGAGCTCTCTCTCTCTCTCTCTCTCTCTCTCTCTCTCTCTCTCCTGTAAAACTTATTAGATATCTTTTTTCTGAGAGAGAGAGAGAGAGAGAGAGAGAGAGAGAGAGAGAGAGAGAGAGATAAATGCGAGTAAGTGCTTGTGCATTCACACAAGCAGACGGAGCATCCTGGGCACAAAAGAAAACTTTTGAATCCCGCCGTAACTGGGTTATTTAATCTTCCAACTTGCCAGCCGTTTGAATCCCAGCAGAAGAAAAACCAGCGACTTTTCTTGACGCAGACAAACTTTAGATTAAAGTTGGATCAATGCGAAGCTAATTGGCGAAAATGGGAATCCTCGGACCTTTCTTTCTCCTGACAATTACTACAATTTGTGGTGGGATTTTTGGGGATTTCTTTCTTATTTATGACTTTTTTTAGGGGGGGAGGGGGTGGACCAGGTGTCTTTATCAGGGGGAGGTGGGGGAGGGGGATATTAGTCTGAATTCTACGTATAGATCTTTGATATTTTGATTATACAGTATTAATGATCTCCCTCATATAATAAAGAGTAATGGTCTCTCTCTCTCTCTCTCTCTCTCTCTCTCTCTCTCTCTCTGTATATGTATATATATTCATATATATATATATATATATATATACATATATATATATATATATATATGTATATATACATATATAAATATATGTATATATATTATATATATGTATATGTATATATATAATATATATATACGGTATGTGTGTGTCCATTATATATATTTATATATACTATATATATATATATATATATGTATATGTATATAATATATATACTGTATATATATATATATATATATATATCTTTTCGGTCACGCTCAGCTCTTCCTGTCTTTCGGGTAGGGGAGAGGGAGTAATCATACCCTGGTGATAGGGGTTGTTTGTATGTGTGCATATCTGTTAAATATTTTTACTTAATTTTTGACAGGTCGCATACACCAATTGATAATAATGATAATAATCATAGCGTTCCAAGAAAATTATATCTTTCGTGTAATTTCCATATAGTTACAGTATATTGCTAGAGGATATTTTATTTTCATTTTACATAGAAAAAATAATTGAAGTAGCCTGCTAATTAATTTTCTGTTCGAAAGACAATTTACATTTCAGAATTACTCATCTGAATGTCATTGTTATCTTAAATGTAGCAATCTAGAATTCATCATTTTTTTCTTTATAAATATTGTAGTTCATTCTCCCAATAATGATCTGTTTCCTTACTGAGTGCTCCAAAAGTCCTCTCCAAACGCAGAGTCCAAAAATTCTGAATTAAATCCTAATATTGGACAGGCTTTTCTACCCGAAATTCCATGTCAAAGACTTCAGAAAATATTTAATATTAAATTGACATCACAACTTCATCGAAGAGACAATGGTGGACGTCATTTATAACGGGTTTCTAACATCCACCTCTGTTTGAATGTCTATTTTTAGCTCTTCGTTTCATTAGTAGAATCCCGCGATTTTCCGTATAATGAGAGGCGAGTCGCACCGTAGCAAAGTTGGGTTTGCCTTTGAAATTAAAAGATTTTAGGTCTCCTTATAGGATGGGGGAGTTTCGGTATTGATTTCGCTCCTGAGAAGTTCTCACTGACCTTTTCTTTAGAATCCTTAGCAGGTCCACGTGCGTCTCATTCGGCAATGATTGGGGTTTATAGGTTTTTGAAGCCCGAACCAGTTTAATTGACTTCTTTTAAAAGCATTTCTTAGAAGTTCTTCTTTCCCCACCGTTATCCCTACATCAAGAAGTCGGTTGCCTGATGCGCCCTCTCCAATGCCTTCGATTAAAGGCATCCTCTTCCACCAAAAGTCTATTCTCCATATCATCCCATAAGCCAATTTAATAGACTTCTTTAAAGGCATTTCATAGAAATTATTCTTCTTCTATCTCACCGTTATCCCTACATTAAGGGGTTGGTTGCCTGATGCGTCCTCTCCAATGCATTCTATCAAAGGCAACCTCTTCCACCAAACCTCTTCTCTCCATATCATCCTTCACTGTATCTCACCATCTAATTTTTTTATACAATTATTGTTTGGGGTAAAAGTTTCCAGCGTGAGAACATTACTCACTTTATCTAAAATCTGTAATTATGCATGACATGTTTTTTGGGTGGATAGGTGACGCATTGCCTCATGTAACCTGTAAATATAAGGTGTTTAAGGGAATAAGACATCTGATGTGGTCTAATGGATTCTTCCTAATTAACCGAGACATGCTTGTCGTAGAGCAACGAATGGTAATAACAGATTGTGTGCCTTACGCGCCGGACTGTAGACAATAATGGAAGTTCTACTGCTGAATTTCTAAAACTCACTCTTCCTCCTAATTTGAGCTTTCATTCAAGACCGAAATTATCAATAAAAATCAGTGAGTGACATCGTAAGCGTACAGTTGGCTTCATTAACTTCGGTACACTTCACAGAAAGCTAAAGAGGTCTGAACGCAGTACATCATAACAGGGAAAGCTATGTTTAACAGAAGAGAAATTGTTGGCAACGCTTCTGTAAAACAACGTCACTGAGCTTGTCAACACGTGATCCAAAGTCTTTTTCTTAATCTTATGTCTTTTTTCTTAGCGCCACTTAGTAAGATTAATTTAAAATATAATTTTGATCAAGTGGTTACAAGCTCAACCGTTTCTCTTTTGCCAAACACAGCGCTACCTGCTGCAATGTAGCCTACAGCTGTTACACGCCTCCTTACGTGTGATGCTATAGGCATGGCAATCTACATGAATGAATGAATGATAAAGCCAACTGTACCTTAGATTCACAACTCGTGCAATATACAGTCGGGAATCCTAACCTTTGGAATCCTCGGAGATGGAGTGAGGTGAAATAACAGTATAATCTGCCGCAGAAGATGGACATGATTTCATTAAAAGATATGATAATAGAGACAATATTCTTTTAAACATTTATTTCACTGGTTTACTCTTTTGAGAAAGTTGGCCTTTTTTCTTCATAGTAGTTGAATTATCTAATAACTATTATCAAGAAATATGGGATTCCATCTGTAAACTGCTTCTTATCACGTGATTGAAGTGGTATGAACGCATTTATTATTCTGATGTATGTTTCGTTATTTAAGAATAAGTTGTATTAGATAAAATAGCCTTTGATATTTTATTTACTTGTAGCTAGTAAGAGAGAGAGAGGGAGAGAGAGAGAGAGAGTTGGCCTCTGAAAGCTGTTTCGGTCGTGAGGACCACCCGAGGAAAGCTGGATACTTGAGCACGAAAATGAGGAAATTCTCTCTCTCTCTCTCTCTCTCTCTCTCTCTCTCTCTCTCTCGTACTCAAATTAAACCTAAACTAAGAATAGAAACTTGATAAGGAAATTGTTGTTAAACCTTGGAGAACATTTAGGTAAATAGAAGAATCTTATTTTTCATGAGCTTTTGGAACTGGTTTGCGAGTGTTTTTTTGGTATTTTCATTATACTAAGCTTTTACATATTTCTATGAGACTGATTATTAGGTGGATTAAGCAATTTTTCTTATGATTCCTGTGAATGTTATTTTAGAGTTAATTAAAATATTTTGGGTTTAGTATATGTTTAATTTTGTAGCTCATGATTTTTTTTCCTTTCTTCTTTTATGTAGTCCGTATACTTAAATAACACACAGTCTCTCTCTCTCTCTCTCTCTCTCTCTCTCTCTCTCTCTCTCGTCATGGAACAAATATAAAAATCGAACATGTGCATAGCTAACATGAAATGAAAATTGTTTTACGGTATTCTGCAACAAAAGAAAAAAAAGTTCTTTACTAAATTATAGTTTCGGGACGCATGTTTGTTGCCAGGCACCTCAAGTAGAGTAAACAAAAGTACAGAAAAAAGGAACGAATATATTTATCAGTCTCCGCTGCGGCCAGAAAATCATATAAAACAGCAAAAAATGGGAGCGGTGGTAAAAACATGTTTGTATAAATGAGTATTTGTATAATACATATTTATACGCTCACTCACACACGCACACACACACACACACACATATATATATATATATATATAAATGTATATGTGTAAATATATGTATACACAGACACACACACACATATATATATATATATATATATAAACTTATTGGTCATATTTACCTGATACAGATTCATTTTCCCAGCCAT
>NC_090741.1:33254634-33259009 GCF_036898095.1 Palaemon carinicauda | reverse complement strand
GTGGTAAAGAATTAAAGTACAAAAATAAACTGTGTCAATTATAAAATTTATGTTATTATGATGAATAATGTTAGAATAAATAGTATATGAACTATAGAACAAGAATTATATCAACCTGGTTAGAAAAATAAATTGCACCAAATTTGATTTAACAAAGCAAATTGTTTTCTGTTCTTTTGTTTTATCACCCTTTGTCTCAAACGTCCTGGTTGGACAAGATAATTCTAACCAATCAGATAGCAGGAAATTTTTCCGAGCTAAAATGGCAGCGCTGCGAGTCGGTGCAAATAAGCCTCATTTAAAAAATTGAGTATAGTGTAAAGCCATTATAGATTTAAGACATTTCATTGACTTACGCATTTTCATGTTATAAGCAACTTGAGGTATGATGGGAAGATTATGAAACGTGAACCATAACCCCATTGGAACAGAAAGAACACCAACGTTTAACAGTGCAGCTTCAGGGGGCTTTATGTCATCTATTTTAGGTGACTTCTTTCTAGCATTAGGGGGCTTTTGAACCTCTGATTTTGAGGTGCCTTATCTCTAGCTTTAGAGACTTTTGACCTCTATTTTAAGGTGCCTTATTTCTAGCATAAGGGCTTTTTTTACGTCTATTCTTAGGTGCCCTGTCTCTAACCTTAGGAGCTTTTTTACCGCTATTTTTAGGTGCCTTATCTCTAGCATTAGGGGCTTTTAACCTCTGTTTTTAGGCGCCTTATCTCTAGCGTTAGGGACTTTATGACCTCTATTTAAAGGTGCCTTATCTCTAGCATTAGGGGCTTTTTTACCTCTTGATTTTGAGGTGACAGGTGCCTTATCTCTAGCATTAGGAAATTTTTTTTTACCTATATTTTTAGGTGCCTTATCTCTAGCATTATGATCTTTTTTTTACCTCTTTTTAGGTGCCTTGACTTTATGCTTTAGGGGCTTTTTTTTTGCTCTAATTTTAGGAGCTTTATATATAGCATTAGGGGCTTTTTTTACCTCGATTTTGAGGTGCATTACTTCTAGCATTAGAGGCTCTTTGACCTCCCTTTTTAGGTGCCTTATTTATAGCATTAGGGTTTTTTTTACCTCGGTTTTGAGGTGCATTACTTCTAGCATTAGAGGCTCTTTGACTTCTATTTTTAGGTGCCTTATTTATTGTATTAGGTCTTTTTTAACCTCTATTTTTAGGAGCCTCTGTATATAGCATTAGGGGCTTTTTGACCTCGATTTTGAGATGCATTACTTCTAAGCATTAGAGGCTCTTTGACCTCTATTTTTAGGTGCCTTATTTATTGTATTAGGGTCTTTTTACCTCTATATTTAGGAGCCTTATATATAGCATTAGGGGCTTTTTTATCCTCGATTTTGAGGTGCATTACTTCTAGCATTAGAGGCTCTTTGGCCTCTATTTTTAGGTGCCTTATATAAAGCATTAGGGGCTTTTTGACCTCAATTTTTGAGGTGCTTTACTTAGCATTAGGAGGCTCTGTGACCTCAATTTTTAGATGCCTTATTTATAGCATTAGGGACTTCTTGACCTCAATTTTGAGGTGCATTTATTCTAGTATTGAGGCTTTTTTTACCTTTATTTTTAGTTGCCTTATTTATAGCATTAGGGGCTTCGTGACCTCTATTTTTAGGAGCCTTATATAAAACATTAGGGGCTTTTTTACCTAGATTTTGAGGTGCATTACTTTTAGCATTAAAGGCGCTTTGACCTCTATTTTTAGGAGCCTTATTTTATAGCATTAGGGGTTTTTTTACGTCTATTTTTAGGTGCCCTGTCTCTACATTAGGAGCTTTTTTAACCAGCTAATTTTAGGTGCCCTTATATAAAGCATTAGGGGCTTTTTGACCGTCGATTTTGAGGTGCTTTACTTCTAAACATTAGAGGTTCTTTGACATCTATTTTTAGGTGCCTTATTTATAGCATTAGGGGGCTTTTTGACCTCGACTTTGAGGTGCTTTACTTCTAACATTAGAGGCTCTTTGATCTCTATTTTTAGGTGCCTTATAGCATTAGGGGCTTTTTGACCTCGACTTTTGAGGTGCATTACTTCTAGCATTAGAGGCTCTGTGACCTTTATTTTTAGGTGCCATAATTTATAGCATTAGGGGCTTTTGACCTCTATTTTTAGGACCTCTTATATATAGCATTAGGGGCTTTTTGACCTCGATTTTGAGGTGCTTTACTTCTAACATTAGAGGTTCTTTGACCTCTATTTTTAGGTGCCTTATTTATAGCATTAGCAGCTTTTTTACCTCTTTTATTATCTGCCCCATTTCTAGCATTAAGGGTTTTTTACCTCTATTTTGAGGAGCCTTATTTCTAGTATTAAGCAGTTTTTACCTCTATCTTAAGGTACCTTATTTCTCGCATTAGGGGCTTTTTTTTACCTCTATTTCAAGGTGATTTACCTCTAGCTTAACATGTTCGTTTAAAGGTTCTTCGTTGCTGTTCTCTTCTGTTTGTTCTAGTTTTTATCTTTAGTTTTTTGGTTTCCTTTAATATTTCATCTTCTACTTTCCTTAGTTCGTCAATTTCCTTCGAGATTTCATCGTATTCTTTCTTAGTTCGTCAATTTCCTTCGAGATTTCATCGTATTCTTTCTTAATTCGTCAGTTTCCTTCTAGATTTCAAGAGAAATTTCAGTGCTGTGTGTCCTCAGTTCGTCAGATTCCTCCGAGAAATCGATGGAGACCATGTCTTTGTCCATCGGGGCGATGGTTTAGAGACAGAAATGCAATAAATTTTTTCCGCATACGTCATCACGCTAAAGTAAACGACGAGCAACACAGTATATTTTCCAATGTCGAATTTTGGGACTATCCTGTTGAAGAAACACACGTCACTCACCGAACCATTCTGTCTCCGTCCTAATTTCCTTATTTCCAATAGTCTCCAGTTATAGGACATGGCTGCGAAAGCCCAAGCAAAGGATCATTCAAGGCGCGTACATATGTTCTTCAAAGCTCGACAACTTCTGCAGCAACCAACAAAACAGCTGTAGATGAAGGTGTTCCGAAGAGCCTTCTGTCGATCCTGTAATTGTAATACACAATTCTCACAGTCAGCTCCCTGTTCCAAAAATAGCCATTAACAATGTTCACTGCGTTTGCATGCTTAGTTTGAAAAAAAAAAAAAAATATCAGGTCTTCAGAAGTCATTTGAAGCTTGGGGCGGAGTCGTTCAGAACTGCTCCGGGATGATTCTGTTCTGGAGTCATTCAGAACTCTATGCTAAGTCTACGGCGATGTCTTTTGAAGCTTTTTGATGATCCCGGAAAATTTTCTTCAGGTGCTGTTCAGGGAGGTCCAGGAAGAATCTGTTCTGGAGTCATTCAGAACTCCATGCTAAGTCTACGGCTGTTTCTTCTGAATGCATTTGGAAATCCGGGAAAATTTTATTCCGAAGCCGTTCAGAAATTCTGTTCTAGGGTCAATCAGAACTCCATGCTAAGTCTATGGCTATTTCTTCTGAAGCCATTCGGAGATCCGTGAAGATTTTCTTCCGAAGCCGTTTAGGACTCGCGAAAAAACTCTTCTTTCTTTTCAATGAAACCTAGTAACTCATTATCATCATCATCATCATCATCCTAATAATAATAATAATGATAATGATAATAATAGTAATAATAATGATAATAATAAACTACATGATTTGATTTATGGATTTGAGTCTGAAAGTTCTGAAGTCGTTCAACGTTCGGATTTGCAATTTGAAGGAAAAGTTAAGAGACTGAATAGGAAGATGAAAAGATAATTAATACTATAATTTATTACTTTTATTTTTAGGTAACGCTTGCAGCGCACTCGGTGATCGAACTCGGGCCAAGGGTAATTGAAGTTTTCAGCAAACCACATTGAAATAACCGAAGGCTTCAACTTGTTTTTTCAGGTTTGGGATTTAAAACCACCCATTTCCGGTACGAATCGATATGCAGAGCCGTTCGAAACAGAAAATACGTCTCGAAAAAACGCATTTCACGACTACTTTTCTAAAGAATTCATTTTAGATAATCAATAATGATGTAAAATTCACATGATTTTTCCAATTGAATTATTATTTTCGAAATTTTTTTCGAAGGCGATGGATGTTACTATGTGTATATGTGAAGTTTCTACCAATGGTTTACACACACACACACACACACACACGCATATATATATATTAAATATATATATAATATAAATATATATATATATATATATATATATTGTCTCCTCCTACCCCTATTGACGCAAAGGGTCTCGGTTAGGTTTCATTAGTCGTCCCTATCTTGAGCTTTTAATTCAATACATCTTCATTCATCATCACCTACTTCACGCTTCATAGTCCTCAGCCATGTAGGTCTGGGTCTTCCAACTCTTCTAGTGCCTTTTG
>NC_090741.1:33247134-33252134 GCF_036898095.1 Palaemon carinicauda | reverse complement strand
CAGTTTACTTATAGCTTTGAAAACAAAAGGAAATTGTACCAAAAGGAAATGTCTCACAATTCATTGTAATCGGAACACCAAACCATTGAAATAGGATTCTTTAATACAAAGATCAACTTAAGTAGAAAAATGAAGCTTTAGGGAATTTCTAAACCTAAATATAAAAGGAAAAGAATTGTGTGATGAAGTCATTTGGTGGCAATTCACAGTTTGAAGAAACTGACAACTTCGTAATCTTATGATCAATAACTTTCAGAAAGAAAATTTCAGAAATTGCCCAATCGTCCTTTAAGGGATTTCTGATCATTTCATTGAGTAGTCTTTGTGCTAATTAATTCTCATAATTAAAAAGGAACCGTAAATTTCTAGTTTTAAATTATTTAAATCAACGTGAACGCTTTTCTCCTCTATTGATTTTTCGCGATCTCACGTTGGTTTTGTCCTAAAAATCACCCTTCCTTTCCGTGTTTTTTTCTAGGTCATAATCGTAACCTAATTTTGTCCTCAAAATTAGTCGTTGCTGTATCAAGCTTTTATAGTGAATATCTCTCTCTCTCTCTCTCTCTCTCTCTCTCTCTCTCTCTCTCTCTCTCTCTCTCTCTCTCTCTCTCTCTCTCTCTCAGTCTTTATTCTAATTCGCTCTCTCTTTTTTTTCTCCCTGATATGTTTAAATCTGTTCGTGCGCATATTTTGACATTAATAATCCTCTCTCTCTCTCTCTCTCTCCTCTCTCTCTCTCTCTCTCTCCTCTCTCTCTCTCTCTCTCCTCTCTCTCCTCTCTCTCTCTCCTCCTCACATACATAATCTTCATCCTAATCCGTTCTCTCTTTTTGTCTTCCTGATATGTTTAAATCTCTGTTCTTGCGCATATTTTTATTTTATATTAATAATCCTCTCTCTCTCTCTCTCTCTCTCTCTCTCTCTCTCTCTCTCTCTCCTCTCTCTCTCTCTCTCTCTCTCTCTCTCTCTCTCTATCTCTCTCTCTCTCTCTCTCTCTCTCTCTCTCTCAAATTGAAGATTCCTCCTATGAGGAAGTTTCTCATCCAAATGTAACGACGAATGAAATATGGTGATCCCTCGTATGTGTGTGTTATAAGTATCCCTGTCATCGTTCGAGGATTTCGAAACTTGATCTAGAGAGGGGTTCCCTTTTTTTCCTTATTCCGTACTGAAAATAAAGATGAGAAAAGTACGGAATTTCATGACATTTTATGTAAATTTCCTATATATATATATATATATATATATATATATATATATATATATATATATATATATATATAAATAAGAAATTTCACATGTGTATGTATATATATATATATATATATATATATATATATATATTATATATATATATGTATGTATATATATTTATATATGTATATATATGTGTATATATATATATGTATATATATATGTATATATATATATATATATATATATATATATATATATATATATATATATATATATATATATATGTGTGTGTGTGTGTGTGTGTGTGTGTATATTAATTTATAAATCAACTGCGTAATAAATCAGTCAAAAGTATCAGTCAGGTTCAGAATTATTCTGTACTTCATTCAACTACTGTTGCTTTCTGATATTCATATCTTGGAGTTTTTGAGAGGTAATATGCGCCTTTAGGAGCTTGTGTCTAATTGCGTGATAATTTTGACATTTGATCTAATTGATCTAATCTTTATTATTCACATAAGTAGTAATATATTTCTTATTGTTTTTAAGTAGTAAAATATTCCTTTTTGTTTCTCATATGGGATTTGAAACACGGGTATGCCATGGTACCATAACAATATTTTTCGTTTATTTGTTTTTGTTGTTATTTTATGGATTAAGTATACAACTGGCTACATACATATAAAACTAAAAGGGCCACTCAGTAGAGCGCAGACCTCCGCCGTGGCAGTTTATTTTTCGACCTTTTGCTCGACCTGTAACCTTAACCTGTGACCCTAACATGTATTAGTTGGCGTGGATTTTCATATACTCAAATATGAACTAAGTTTGAAGTCTCTGTGACATCGCTGTCCAAATTTATGGCTGATTACGTGAATTGGACATTTTGACCTATAACTTTGACCTTCCAAAATTTAATAATTTCCAGCTTCTTACATAACAGTTAATCCTTGTAAATTTTATTACTTTACGATTAAAATTGTGGCCAAGAAGCTGTTCACAAAAACAGGGGTGAAAACATATCCTCCTTCCAACTTCGTTGGCGGAGGTGATAAAACGAGATCGTTCTGACAAACTTGATTAAAGAGTTTCAAACCCGTTTAACTCGAAGTTTTCTTAATATCTGCTTTTGAATGCAACACCAGGCCTTTCTTAAGAAGGTTTATTATGATTAATGGTATTTATATCCTTGTCTTATATCTTGATTAAAGCTATTGAGAAAAGAGAAACCGATAGTCCAGTTTGGTTTTCATTAAGTAAAATGTTATAGGAGTCTTGTATATACCTATTGTGAAACTTAGATCAGTCCTTTGACTTCTTCTAAGAATAATCTTGCAGCTAATCAGTCTTTTTAGATAATATCTACTCAAGTCAAAATTCTCATCGCCTTAAGCTGTCTCAAGAAGAATGTTTGCAATAATTCATAGTCTTTATCCTCGAAATTTAATACAAATTTCATATTATTTTGTTTTTTCTTACTGATTTGTTTGCTTACATGGATATTAAATTCCTCTGTAAGATTTAACATTTAAAATTTTTAATGACGTATTAAGGAAATCTCCTTTCTGAGTGTGGATACCTTAACGCGGTGAAAGGCTTTGCGTATCGCCATTATCAGCAAAGCTGTACTACTACGAGATTCAGAGCCTCTGTAACACGGTTTTTTTTTTTTACTTTGCTCTTTATCAAAGCATCGGATGTAACTGAAAGTTGACATATGTATATTTTACAACCACACACAATTTTTTTCAGCATTATCAATAACCTAAACCCGATAGTTTTAATTTTTATAGAGTAAAAATTATCTAGCCGACGCCATGGCCAGTGATAACGAGCCAAGAGTCGGAAACATTCATTACGTAAGCAATGTAAACACCTTTTGACAAAATTTTACCCCGCCCATCCACCAGACACCCATTCACCTTGTTCCATCGGCTCTGAAACCCATAACAGTCAAGAATGGCTAACAGGATTTGGAATTGCCCTCGTGGTTGCAAAACTGCATTTTTCTTATTCAGTTTCTAGTTTAAATCCAATGTTAATGGTCTGATTTGTATGTAGCGTAACATGATTATAATACTTGTAATGTCATTCAGGCTTTTGAACATTTCCATTAACTATTCACTATGCCACCGAGAGAGAGAGAGAGAGAGAGAGAGAGAGAGAGAGAGAGAGAGAGAGAGAGAGAGAGATTGTATGTAAACAGTCTTTATATAACTATTTTTGTTAAAATAAGAATTTTGTGCTAAACTCTCCATCAGACCAACGGATCATCCGATATAATTTTTTTTCTTCTTCTTAGGCCGTACGACCGTGTTGGCTATGTTTTGGGCATGACTGCATTTTGTAAATAAATCATGAATAGTTTTAGGAGTTTTATTTGTACATCTAATGGGAATTTATAGAAGTAAAGTGAACATATTTCATTTATCCTTTAAAATAATTACTAAATGTAGTAAAACAAATAGTAGTAAAGATGATAATGCAATGAAGGAATGATACCATACTTTATCTTTAGCTTTAACATCGGCAATAACATACCCAGTTGCCATAATTTGTCAGCTTAATGAAATAACCTATCATCTAATGTTAAACTTAATGTCTGAGGAGGCCATGGCTTATTGCACAGTGAAAAAACATGACAAAGACTTTATGAATGGCGGAACGATACAAAAATGTGGGTGGGGTATCTGTGCTAGCGTAGTAATACTACTATAGCAGTAGTGCCGCAACAGTAGTATACATGAATTAAACGTTTAGGCCAACTTCTGGGATCCTTGAGGATCATTTAGCACTTCTTACAACTACTCGAGAAATGAGTTTTTATAGCCAGAAATAAAATTTTTTGATCCAACAATGCCCATGATAGCCTTCAGTGTTATCCTGAATTATAACGAGGCCAAAGTGAGTGGAGCCTCATGAAGTCATCATTCTGACGATAATTATTGGTGAAGGTTTAAAGCCAAAATACGGTACTGGCTTTTTTTTTTCAGTAAATAGGTAGGTAGATAGACAATAAATAAAAATTGCTTGACATCGGATATAGCAGTTATCAAATCAAGCTTGTCTACTATGTTTTTGAAAATTACCAACTATTCCCTACACCTTGTCAATCTGATTGTGACCTTTAAAGTAGACTGTAATTTCTTAGGAAACTTATTTTGGGAGTTAGACTAATAATCGAAGTGTTTTTGTATTTATTAACATATTTTGTTGGTTTGTTCATTATGACAATTATCAGTGGAGAGGTTTCAGAGTTCATAAAGGTGTACTGCTTTGCTTTTATTTAAACTTTTGTGTCATTGTTGGCAGAGGTATAGCCTTCGTTACGTATAGCCAATCATCGATCGAGAAAGAGGAAAGAAATGCCGTCATAAGTTACATAACGAGTGCGTTCGAAACCTTTTCTCTGAGTAAGTTGGCCCGTCTTCAAAAAACGTCACTTTTACGTTATAAGTACCAAATTTATTCAACCTACGTAATGCAGAATATAGTCAAAATTTATGTGTAGATATAATATGCATTCTGAAGAAGCGTTATATTTATGAAATTAATAGATAAAAAATTATTGCGAAAAAAACCGTGTTACAGAGGCCCTGAATCTCATAGTAGTCAGGATCACCCGTACTAGGTTGATTTGCTGTGAGTGACCAGACAAGAGTCTTCCACCATCACCAATCTACAGTGGTTTTCTGAGGTCTTTGTCCCGGAAGGTGAACAGACAGTGCTCCTTATCTCTTTATTTAACAGTTTGGCTAGTTTATAATTGTTAGATTAAAAGGTAATAAAACAGAAGACAAGAG
>NC_090741.1:33234634-33242134 GCF_036898095.1 Palaemon carinicauda | reverse complement strand
AGAACAAATGTCTGGCTATATATATATATATATATATATATATATATATATATATATATATATATATATATATATATATATATATATATATATATATACATATAACCTTACCGGTCACGCTCAACGGCAATGGCAGACGTATAACTACTATCTCATGTCCCTCGGGAAGGGGGGAAATGAAGTAGTCATACCCTGGGGAGTTGGGGATGCGTTTGTGCATATGTATCTGAATATTTAGTCGTTATTTTGACTGGTGGCGTACACCAATAGTGAAGTATTTTGTCCCTTGTTTTTCCTGAAGAAGCGGAAGGTAATAGCAAAAGTGGGAGATTTTAAAGAAGTCAAGATGTTCTTTCCCAAGGAACTATAGTCTGGGAAAAATGGTGATAATGCCATAACTTCCTTTTAAAGTTTTCCAGGTGGAAAATTATCAGATAATGTTCGCAAAAATGAAGAATTTCTATGACTTCATTATATAAATTGCACTTAATGTTTTCAAATGAGTATTTTTACCTCGGAATTGTAAATAAGAAATCAAATATATATATTGAACTTTATGTAACGAAACTAATATCAATTATGTTTAAAAACAAGTGTTGTATGCATTTTCTGAAAGAATACACGAATTCTGAATTAATCCGTCTTTCGAAATATCCCAATAATTTACTCAACTGGCGTATCAAGAATTAACCTGGTTTTCATAAAGTAACCTCCGTTGGGGCCATATTATCTCAGAGCAGATACTAACGATTTTAATTTTTCCCCGTGAAATTAGATTCATTGGCCAGCACATAAGGTTAAGGCTCCCCTGGGTCGTTCGATCTCTGGCTCATCTCCATAGTAATCAACCCATGACGTAGTTCCCTTGGTAAATAAATTCAGAAGCAACTCTGCCGAGATTAAACGCCGACATTGATACCTGTTTTGAAACTCGTAGAAATTGAGGGACTAATTTAGTTGATGGGGAAGAGGTGTATGTGTGTATACATGTGTATATATACAGTATATATATATATATATATATATATATATATATATATATATATATATATATATATTTATATATATATATATATATATATATACATATATATATATATATATATGTATATATATATGTATATATATATATATATATATATATATATATATATATATATATATATATATATATATATATACACAGTATATATATATATATGTGTGTGTAAACAACAACAAATGCAGCCGTTTCTAGTCCACTGCAGGACAAAGGCCTCAGATATGTCAATATTCTTGACGTGGGTTTGACTATTTTCATTACCACATTGGCCAGAGCGGATTGGTATTGGTGGCAGATTTGCGTCTGACCGCTCACAGCAAACTAACCTAGTATGGAGGGCCCTGACTGTACTACTTTGCTGATCATGGCAATGCGCAAACGCTTTCACCTCGTTAAGCTATCCCTATATATATATATATATATATATATATATATATATATATATATATATATATATATATATATATATATATATATATATATATATATATCCTGTCAATCTTGGGGACAACCACTCGGAAACGACAATCTCCCACAAATTGCCCAAACTGCCATGTGGTAGTTAGGAAAGGGAAAGAGGAGTGGGAAAGGTTGAATTTGTGTGCGTGTGTGCATATCTATCGAAATATTTAACCGATAATTTTGACCGGGTCGCGTACACTAGTGTGAAATTAACAATACAATTTGAAGTAACGATTTACAAAGAAATTTGAATGGTTTTTTAAAAAAGAAAAAAAAGCTATACTGTATTAATATCAATATGTACTAGCAAATTTATACCTAAAACATGTGGTTTACCTCATCGTTCTGTATTTCCTTGGTGGAGTAAAGAATGTGCCAACGCAAGGAAAGTGACCTGAACTTGCTTCAGAAGATATTTGAAATCGAAATATGAAGCAGATAGAATAGCGTACCTCAGAGCCTGAGCCAAACAAAAATTAGCTTTTGAAAAAGCAAAGAGAGCATCTTGGAGGAAATATATATCCAATGTCAATACCAAAACTCCTTCAAAGGAAATATGGGACAAGATTAAAAAACTTCAAGGCAATTTTGTCCCTAGACCTTTACCAATATTAAGGGAAAATATTAGATATATATCTGACCCCAAAGAAAAAGTAGAGGTACTTGCTAAGCACTTTGCTCATGTATCAAGTGCTGACAATTCTTCCCCAGCATTGCAACAAATTAGAGCAACATCTGTTGTTCCTCCTGCTGCTTCCAACACTGAAGCTTTTAACTTAACTTTTAGTATGGAGGAGATGCAAAATGCTATCACTAGCCCGTCTTTGACTGCCCAAGGTAAGGATGGCATCTGATATGAAATGATTTCACATCTACCAGTGGATACTAAGGAATTTTTTTTAGAAACCCTCAATGGTCTGTGGGCTTCTCCTACATCTCCTGATTCCGGGCATTCTTCAATCGTAATTCCTGGCCAAAAGTTGTAAAGACCCAGAGTAGTTGCATATGCAAACTATTTGTGAGAATGATCAACAACGGGCTTGTGTGGTATCTAGAATAAAAAAACCTTTTCTAACCAAAAGCAGGTAGTGGGTGTCTTTTTTGACATCGAAAAGGCATATGGCACCTCCTGGAAGGGCGGTATTTTATAGCAGTTGGCCTTGTAGGGTATAGGAGGACATATGTTCTCTTTTATTGAAGAATTTTTATCTAACCAATTAATTAAAATAAGATTAGTGTCAGAATACTCTTCATCCTACATGCAAGAAGGTGTTCTCTAAGGCAGCGTGCTGAGTGTGACCTTATTTGTTGTTGCTATCAAGTCTCGTGAGTCACCTACCTCCTGGCATACAAGGGTCACTGTGTGTTGATGATTTTGCAATTTATTGTAGTGGATCATGTGCACTACAAGCATGCCAAAAGCTTCAAATTGCTATAAATACTGCTTCTGCATGGGCAAATTCTCGGGGATTCGTGTGCTCTCCTCAGAAGACCAAAGCCATCCGTTTCACTCGTACTGGTAAAAGAGAAGATTCCCACCCTTTCCTTAGTTGATAGTATTTTGCCCTATGAGGATAATATCAAGTTTCTTGGAGTAATTTTCGGCAAGAAAGTGACCTTTGGTCCCCATATAAATGACCTATCCACTAGGGTTAAAAATCACTACACACCTTGAAAGTTGTTCCACATTTTGATTGGGGTGCTGATAGAACATCTTTGCTTAGAATTTATACATCTTTGTGTCTGAGCAAGTTAGACTATGCTTGTCAAATTTATGGGCCAGCTTCTGAGACTTTACTTGAAAAACTTGATGTTGTTGATTGCTCTGCATCTGCACTGGTGCATACAGAACATCTCCCATTGACAGTCTGTATGTGGATTCTGGCATGGCTCCCCTTTCCATCCGCAGAGAGGAGTTGAGTTTAGGTTTTTAGCTAGGTCCCTCGCTATAAGAAACAATTCTAATAGTAAATATGTTAGGGCTCCTTTAGATCGAGCTCCTAACAGACCAAGAGTGCCCAAGCCTTCGGAAGTGCAGCTGAAAAATGATGCCAGTGAGGTAGGTTTGTTGACAGCACAGATAGCAGAGGTAGGATATCCCAAGTCTCCCCTTTGGTGTAATCCATCTGTTAAAGTTTATTTTAGGACAGGAGGGAAAAATACCTTAGCCAGTAAGGTAATGAAAAGTGAGTTTCTAGATCATGGTGCTCAACATCATGGGAAACATATTTTTACAGAGGGTTCCAAATTGGCTGCGAGAGTTAAAAGTGCAGTTGTGGTAGGTGATATTGTTATTAGAAAGAAATTTCCTTCCTCTTATTCAGTATTTACTGCTGAACTGTATGCAATAATTCTTGCAGTCCTACATATTTTTAGAAATGGTAATCAAAATGGTTTTTATACATTTTTTTCGGATTCCAATAGCGTTTTACTCACAATTAAACAAATTATGCCAGGCCATCATCTAGTACAAGAGGTGCAGGACTGGTTAGTACTTCTGCAGTCTAGGAAGAATGTCGGTGTTCACTTCTGTTGGCTCCCTGCCCACGTTGGGGTGGATGGAAATGAACGAGTAGATAAGGCAGCTAAGGAAGCTTCAGTGCTACTTAATCTATCCTCCATAAGTATTCCTTACAAAAACCTTAAAAACAAGATACATTTTTACTGTAAGAATAAGTGGCAGGCTCGATGGTCTGAACTGACCACCAATACAAAATTGAAACAAATCCACCCTTCAATGGGTAAATGGTCATCTTGGAATTCTACAAGTAGGAAGAATGGTATGATTTTAACTAGACTGCGTATTGGCCATACACATGCAACCCACTGTTATTTAGTGAAGAGTGGTGAAGGGAGACAGGCCCCTCTTTGTAATACCTGTCAAGTGACAATAGATATCAAACAAATTTTAGTTGCTTGTCCTGTTTTTAATCTTTAGAGGAGGACACATTTTCTCCAGGACAAACCTTGAGATATACTGGGGGAAAATTGTAATACCCTGAACTTTAAAAAAATTGTACAGAGTATTAGTTTATATCAAGAGCTTTGAATAATTTTAATTCATTTTTTTAATCCTTTTAATCCCTCCTTATTTTGCATTTAGATATTATTGTGTGAAAATTTTGTGATTGGTTTTAGAAGTTAAAGTGATACCAAATGTTTTGAATGTATGGGTATGGTTGATTAATTTGCATTATACAGCGGTGAATGGCCTTTGAAGCCCCTGTGCTTTCCTTGAGGCTTAAATTTTGTATTCAATTCAATTAAATATGCTTACGGTATAATAGTTCATAGAATTTTCTGGTGAAAATAAAATATCAGTATTGGTTGGTAATGGGAATTATAGGTATATCGAAATTATTGTATAGATAATTATTTCCTGGAAAGTTTAATAAAAATGTAAGAAAAAGAAATAAACCAGAAAGTTGGTGACTGTAGCAGCAACGGTGAAGAATGTTTTCGATTTGATGATGTCGGCAAAGAACTGCGAGAATAGGCCTACCCTCTCCGAAAATGTCAATTTGTATGTTAAGCCTAGTAGGACGTTCACCTTTCACATCAGCACCAGACACCTCCAACTTCTCAAATAAGAGAGAGAGCAAGAGAAAATGTTGAGTCCTTCTTTTCGAAACTGGTAACTTCATAGTTTACTAATTATCTCTCTCTCTCTCTCTCTCTCTCTCTCTCTCTCTCTCTCTCTCTCTCTCTCTCTCTTAAACAAAGTTTTGATGAAGTTGAGCGTAATGAAAGTTCTCATAACGAGTGCTGGTCACAGCACTGGATATACAAAAGCTAACGCAATGATGCAGAGATTTAGGAAATTGTTTTCTCGCATCATCATCTCGCAGCCAAAAAGGCTTAGATTGATTGATTTAGGAAGTTCGCAACCATCTAATGTTATATGATAAACTTGCTGGTTTCCCATTTGATTATAAAGCTGCAAAGCCGTTAAATGAGACTTCAATTGAGTAAGTAGGAAAACATCTTTTAGTACAGTCCACTAGCAGGAGATTTTAAGAGGGCCAATCTTAATGAAGATCGCTAAAGGTGGTACATTTGTCTTTATCAATTCCGGTACACTTCACAGGAAGCTAAGGAGACGTCTGACAGCTGTAAACATTGTGACAGGCACGGTCTAGGTATATACAAAGTTGCTGAGCTTGCTTACACGTGATCAAAACCTTTTTTATTACTTTTACGAAGTGCTGTTAAGCAAATAACAATATTTTCTATACCTGGTAAAATCAATAAAACAGTTTTACTCACGTTTACAATCTCAACTACAATGTCTTACGTAGCGTTGCCAACAGTTTCTCATTTGCTATACAAAGCGTTACCTACTACATTGTATAGACGTCAGGCGTCTTCTTAGCTTCCTGTGGAGTGTACCAGATTTGATGAAGCCAACTGTTGCAGTTGAATTGTACATGAAAAGGTCGGGGTATAACCGTATCCTCCCATTTATCGTAATTTTTAAACATATTGGACGTCGTAGAGCTTAAATGCTTCAATAAGACTAGTTAAGCCTTTAAATTTTGTTCTGATTTCTTGTGCTTAGAAGCTTGATTCCAATGAGCCTTCTTTACTTTAATTACTTCAATGTTACTTACCAGAAATCTTAATTTATTTTGCAGAGAAATCCCTATCGGAGATGAATTCATAAACCATTTCTCTTGTCGTTTCGTGAATTTTAATGCAAGCTGACAGTTATGTAAATTTAACCTTCCAGTAACGACCCTGCCACTATTAGCATATCGATATTTGTCTTGGCGAGTTTTCCTTCGCTGCGTATTAACCGACGTATTCTTCCTGTTGCTCGCAATATCCCCCCCCCCTCTCTCTCTCTCTCTCTCTCTCTCTCTCTCTCTCTCTCTCTCTCTCTCTCTCTCTCTCTCTAAGTACTGCTGCGTATTTGTACTTCGATGTATTTCTTCAAAATCTAATAGATTTGTCATTAGGTCATTCCCCCACATGTCCTCCAAGTTTCGTTGAAATTGGTTCGTTATATTTGTACTTTTATGTACTTTATCCAAGATGTTCCAAGTTCATCCTCGGGTCATACCCACGACTACCAAATTTGGTCAAAATTGGTGCTGTAGTTTATTGTGTAAAGTTGCTCACAAACAAACAGACAAGGGTGATTGCATACTGGAGAAGGCAACTATCTGAAATCTAGTCTCTCAGTTCTGCCCATTTATGGGACATTTTACTTTACCAAAGGACTGCTCCATCAAGAAAAAGTACGCTCGTTAGAAGTTGAAGATAAATTTCACATGTCTATTTCATTTGTCCACATGTGATTCACCATGGCATAGAGAATTACCATGTTTTATT
Organism: Palaemon carinicauda; assembly: GCF_036898095.1. Classification (NCBI taxonomy): domain Eukaryota; kingdom Metazoa; phylum Arthropoda; class Malacostraca; order Decapoda; family Palaemonidae; genus Palaemon; species Palaemon carinicauda. The sequence goes on along the minus strand of NC_090741.1, from coordinate 33,235,296 downwards.
CTTCCTTTTAACGTGGATGTTATTAGTAAAACTTTCTCCTATACTACTCCCCATTAGGGAGTTAGTGCTACCAGTGCGCCCCTTGCTGATGCAACTTATGCATTACTTAAGGGGTCTCTTCAGCGTCCGTTTAGTACAGTTAACCACAGGAATTCCTGGTACACCTCGCTCTGAAGAACTGCACCCAGCCACACCCTTACTGCGCTTCGAGTTCGTGTATTTAGCCCTGTCTACCATCTCTGCCTACACTATCTGCTTGGTTACTCTCTCCGAAGTAAGGATGTGACAGGTTGCACATCTTCGGAGCAAGCTGTGGCAGGGTCTCCTGTGTCAAACTGTACCTAGCTGCACACACTTTTTATCCTTACACCTTAGCCCATTCCCATTATCTTTCTTTCAAAAATTGGTGCATAATGGTACTCAGTCCGTAAGACCCAGGTGCCCGAAGTATTGTTGTTTCTATGTATTTTCTCCTATAAGTTGAGATTATTTTCACACCTGTGACATTGCTTTCTTTGAGTGGCATTTCCCTATGGGTTATTTTTTTCAGTTTTGAGATTACTCTCGCTTAATTTTCACGAATATTCTTATTTTTCTACCCGAACTTTAATGTATAAATGTATCGTTAAAGTTTCAATGAGAGAGAGAGAGAGAGGAGAGAG
>NC_090741.1:33224535-33229611 GCF_036898095.1 Palaemon carinicauda | reverse complement strand
CTAGAAAATGACATTCATTTCCCATAACGGAAAAACAAACTTTCTCATCAGACTTCAATTTTGAGGTCAAACTTCATCATTTATTTATCCCAAGTTCTTTTCTGAAGACTATTCACCTCTGGGCAGACTGCGGAAAGCGCTTGAAAATAACAATTCCACTAATAATAATAATAATAATAATAATAATAATAATAATAATAATAATAATAATAATAATAAAAACAAGCAAGGAAGAAGACTAGCGTGGCCTTCCTGCGCCTTTTTTCTCCATGGACATTATTTTTCATTTGGTCATATGTAGAGACGAGGTTATGTAAATTTGACTTCATATTCACAACGAGTAGAGACTTTATAACATTGTGACCTCCGCCAACGAAGTTGGATAGAGGTTATGTTTTCTCCCCTCTTTTTGTTGGAGTTGGAGTTAGTGTATGTGTGTGTTTGTGAACAGCTTCTTGACCACAATTTTAATCGTAATGAAACTTGCATGGATTAACTTTTATGTAAAAAGCTGTAAATGATTAAATATTGGAAGGTCAAAGTCAAAGGTTAAGGTCACGGTCAAACAAAATGTCCAATTCACGTAATCAGCCATAAATTTGGACATCATTGTCACAGAGACTAAAAATTGGTTTATATTTGAGTACATGATAATCCACGCCAATTAATACATATTAAGGTCACAGGTCAAGGTCAAGGTCGAGCAAAAGGTAGAGAAATAAGCTGCCGTGACAGAGGTCTGCGTTTTACTGAGAGCCCCTCTTGTTTCAACTTTTACTCTCACTGTAAATTGAACCTTTGTCAAACTACGAAGAATTTCACCACAAATTAAATTTATCAAACACACATTGACATACTAAAAGGCATTTGTTTGTCAAAATTCTTTGACTTTTTTCCACAAACTTTACCTTTTCCGTTTGATCCAACGTTTAGGAAATTTGATATTCCAAATGATCCTTTATTTTTAGCTTTCGAAGAAATGCAAATCTTTCCAAGATAAGACTTTCAACAAAGAACGAAAGATGGAACTAAGAGACGGGTAGGAGAACGAAGGCAGTTGAGTAACTAGAATCACTATATAGAAAACTAGATGTTTACAGAGAGAGAGAGAGAGAGAGAGAGAGAGAGAGAGAGAGAGAGAGAGGAGGTATTATAGAATAACAATTAGTTAAAATATATGAAAGACTGTCACTCAGAGGTAGCTTATAAATTGGAACAAATATCTAACAGGCTAAAATGAAAGGTGTGGGGCTTGCAGTTCCACACCTAGGGACAAAATAAAACAGACACACACACACACACATATATATATATATATATGTATATATATATATATTTATATATATATATATATGTATATATAAACATACAAATATATATGTATATATAAATACAAATATAAACAATATAAACAATATATATATATATATATGTGTGTGTGTGTGTGTGTATATATGCATATATATGTGTGCGTGTGTGTGTGAATACATATATAAAAAAATATATATATATATATATATATATGAATATTATATGTATACACACACACACACACACATATATATATATATATATACAGTACATCGTATGTATATAAAATACATATTTGATTATATATATATATATATATATATAAGCACACAATTAAACCCTTCTCCGTCTGCCACACTCAGCCGCCTTCTCTTCCAAAGTGGGCAACCGGTCCATTTCAGGTCCTATCCAATTAATTCCTCAATTCTCAGCGGAGTCGGAAGCTTCATAGGATTCGGAAGCTTCATAGGATTCGCAGACTCAAAATCAAATTATTCGCAGGAAACAAAAGATCGACTCAAATGGAGTTTGTGAGACACCTGTTGTGTGGGACAGGATTATAACAGTCCCCGACTGGAAGGACACAGACACACGAACGCACAGGCATAGTCATTAATCCAATCACGAGGACTGGCAGTTATTAGGATTTTCATAATTATGAGAGATTTCGAGTGAAGATGACGTCAAGCAAAAGGCTTATACACACTAAGGATTTTGCAAACAAGTGGAAATGACGCAATTATTATTATTATCATTATTATTATTATTATTATTATTATTATTATTATTATTATTATTATTATTATTATTATTATTATTATTATTATTTCTGGATAAACTACAACTCTACTTGGAAAAGCAAGATGCTATGAGCACAAGGGATCCAATGGGGAAATATAGCCCAGTGAGGAAAGGAAATAAACTATAAGAGAAGTAATGAACAGATAAAATTGAATATTTTCATATCAGTAACAACATTAAAATACATCGCCATTATATAAACTATAAAGAAGACTTATGTCAGCCTGTTCAACACAAAATCATTTGCTGTAAGTTTAAACTTTTGAAGTTCTACCGATTCAACTAGCCGATTAGGAAGATCATTCCACAACTTGGTCACAGCTGGAATAAAACTTCTAGAATACTGTGTAGTATTGAACCTTTTCATAACGTTTGCTTATGAATAAATGAGCCAGTGAATATATGATAAACGTGAGAATGAGAAAGGTCAAATGAAATTCTTGGTAACACAAATAAATTGAGAATTACCGGAAATCACATGGAATAATTAACGTAATTTTTAACTAAATTCCACCCGATGTGATTCGTAGAAACAGATTAACTAAAATAAATAATGATCATAAAAATAGATTAACTAAAATAGATAATTATCGTAGAAACCGATTATCTAAAATAGATAACTATAGTAGAAATAGATCAACTAAAATAGATAACTATCGTAGAATTATATTAACTAAAAAGATTACTATCATAGAAATAGATTATCTAAAATAGATAACTATCATAGAAATAAATCAACTAAAATATACAACTATAGTCTGTTAGAAACAGATTAACTAATATAGATAACTATCGTAGAATTATATTAACTAAAATAGATTACTATCGTTGAAAGAGATTCACTAAATAGATTACTATCGTAGAAATAGATTCACTTAATAGATAACTATCGTAGAAATATATTAACTAAAATAGATAACTATCGTAGAAATAGATCAACTAAAATAGACAACTATTGAAAGGTTGGCCGTTGGCTGGGAACTTTGATCAAGATAATAATCAAATCAATTTATTCCACTCCCTTCAACAGCAGTGATGGGGGGGGGGGAGAGAGTGATGGAGGAGTGAGAGAGTAATGGAGTGTAGGAGGAGGGGGGGGAGGGGGGAATCCAATCCTACTGTTACCGTTTGTCTGGATCGTGAATATTAGTTTTTGAAGTCAAATGACTTATCTGCAAGTCAATAAATAGCCTTTGAGGAGTCCAGAAACTTCAGACGATATCGGACTAAGTTTAGAGGGAAGTTCGTTTGAGATTTCGAACGACTTTGATGAGGATTTTCGCTGAGGAGCATTTTACCAAATGAAGGTTTTACCTAATGAGGAGTTTTACCTAGTGAGGGGTTTTACCTAATGAGGGTTTTACCAAATGAAGGTTTTACCTAATGAGGGGTTTTACCAAATGATGGTTTTACCTAATGAGGGGTTTTACCTAATGAGCAGTTTTACCAAATGAATGTTTTACCTAATGAGGAGTTTTTACCTAGTGAGGGGTTTTATCTACTGAGGGTTTTACCAAATGAAGGTTTTACCTAATGAGGGGTTTTACCAAATGAAGGTTTTACCTAATGAGCGGTTTTACCAAATGAAGGTTTTACCTAATGAGCGGTTTTACCAAATGAATGTTTTACCTAATGAGGGGTTTTACCAAATGAAGGTTTTACCTAATGAGCGGTTTTACCTAATGAAGGTTTTACCTAATGGAGGGTTTTACCAAAAGAAGGTTTTACCTAATGAGTGGTTTTACCAAATGAAGGTTTTACCTAATGAGCGGTTTTACCAAATGAAGGTTTCACCAAATGAAGGTTTTACCTAATGAGGAGTTTTACCTAATGACGGGTTTTACCTAATGAGGGGTTTTACATAATGACGGGTTTTACCTAATGTGGGGTTTTAACTAATGAGGGTTTTACCAAATGAAGGTTTTACCTAACAAGGGGTTTTACCAAATGAAGGTTTTACCTAATGAGGGGTTTTACCTAATGAGGGTTTTACCAAATGAGGGTTTTAACTAATGAGAATTTCACCTAGTAAGGATTTTATCTAATGAGGATTTTACCTAAAAAAAGGGGTTTACCTAATAAGGATTTTAGCTAAAAAGGGTTTTACCTATAACGGGGTTTTACCTATAACGGGTTTTACCAAATGAGAATTTCACCTCATGACGATTTTACCTAATGGGGATTTTACCTATGAAGGGTTTTACCTAATGAAAATTCACCTAATAAGTATATATTTTGCCTAAAAAAGGGGTTTACCTAATGAGGATTTTACCTAAAATAAGGGGTTTATCTAAATGAGGGTTTTATCTAAAAATGGTTTTTATCTAAAGAGAATTTTACCTAAAAAGGGGTTTACCTAACGAGGATTTTACCTAAAAACGGGTTTTCCTAATGAGGGTTTTACCTAAAAAGGGTTTTTACATAAGGATGATTTTATCTAAAAAGTTTTACTTAATGGGTATTCTACCTAAAAAGTGTTTTACCAAATGATGAATTTACCTAATGAGGATTTTACCTAAAAGGGATTATACCTGAGGACTTTACCTAATGAGAATTTTGCCTACAACACATTTCACCTAATGATAAATTTTACCTAAAAAGGGTTTTACCTAAGGAGTATTTTACCTAGAAAGGTTTTTACCTAATGAGGACTTTACCAAATGAGAATTTTACCTAATGAGGATTTTACCCGAAAAGGGTTTGACCTAATGAGGACTTTACCTAATGAGAATTTTACCTAATGAGGATTTTACCCGAAAAGGGTTTGACCTAATGAGGATTTTCCCTATAAAGGGTTTGACCTAATGAGGACTTTACCTAATGAGGATTTTACCTTGAAAGGATTTTACCTAATGAGGACTTTACCTAATGAGGATTTTACCTTGAAAGGATTTTACCTAATGAGGACTTTGCCTAACGCGGATTTTACCTTATGAGAGTTTTACCTTAAAACAGTTTTACCTA
>NC_090741.1:33209535-33219535 GCF_036898095.1 Palaemon carinicauda | reverse complement strand
TGCAAATTAATCAATCACATCCGTACAATTACAACATTTATTATAATTTTACCCTATAAAACCAATACTAGCTTGTGTGTAGAGAAGACTTGGGCGCTGCTCATATGTATGTATGTATGGTCATTCTCTAGGGCATTGTCACCGACCCTTGACTCTGCCATTCGTGAGCGACCTTTAAACACAGCCTAAGTGAAGTTTGTGCTATCAAGACTATCCCACTTGAGCGCTCTTGAATGAAAATAGAAAACCCATTACGAAATTCAGAAAATAAAAGTGTAAGAGCAAACCAAAAAACAAAAAAGTCAAACCGAAGTAGAAGGAAAAAGGAGAAAAATATCCCCATGAATGTGGATTACTTCACTTTGAAACTTGGAGTCGTTTCTGCCGCATAATTCACGAATCCTTGGAGGAGCCATTTGTTGGGTGAGGGACGCATCGGATAAAATTCTCTCTCGTCTTCCAAAGTCTCTAAAATATAAGCGCCATAAGAAAGGGGGACACTCACAGTCTATACATCTTTCGAAATCATAAGTCACGAATTTCTCTGAAATTATAATTAATAATGGAAGATTTTCCCAGAGATAAAGAGACGGATTGCTCAGGTTAACGTGGGAAAAAAATGTTTCTTCGTACAGTGTTCCAATAATGTTTCTACACCCCCTCACCCTCACCCTAACCCACACACACACACACACGCACACACACACACACACACACACACATATATATATATATATATATATATATATATATATATATGTATATATATATATTATATATATATATATTTATATATATATTTATATATTTATATTTACACACATATATATATATATATATATATATATATATATATATATATATATATATATATATATAAATATATATATATATATATATATATATATATATATATATTTATATATACATTTATATATTTATGTTTATATATATATATATATTTATATATATGAATATATATATATATATATATATATATATATATATATATATATATATATACAACAGTAACAACAACAAATACACTCTTTTCTAGCCACCAGCAGGGCAAAGATCTCAGATAAGTATTTGTTCTGGGTTTGGCCACTTTTTATCACCACGCTGGCTACTGCGGATTGGTAATGTGGGAGACTTAAGTCTGGTCGCTCACTGCAAACCAATCTAGTATGGGTGGCCCTGAAAAGTGCAGCTTTGCTAATCACGGCGATACACATGTGAAGATATCCCCACTCAGAGAGTATGTATATATATATATATATATATATATATATATATATATATATATATATATATATATATATATATATGCATATATATATATATATATATATATATATATATATAGAATGTACAGATCAATTTAATTATCAGTTCCTAAAAGACTTCTTAAGAGAAAGCTGAAGAAAACATAGCAATATCTTAGAATCTTTCATTATAACAAAGTGAAAAAAAAAATACGAGAAAACAGTAAAAAAATTTGCTATAAAGATCTTTTATCACATATCACGGAGAAAGATGTTACTTTTCCTTAGTAATCGGATATCACCCCCCCCCCAAAAAAAAAAAAATTATATCCTCATTTGATTGATCTACGAAAAATTCATACCTTAGCTGTGATACAAATCATATCGTTACACTTGTTTATGTTTATCATTATTTCCTATGTAATACAAGGATTGATACCAACTTGTATTACCTATCTTTTATCAATACATTGTCCAAGAATAATGGGTTCGCTCATAATCTCCGAAAACATGATGACGTATACATGTATTTACTTCCGAAATGACAGTTTGCCCTCATCAGCGAGTAAAATCATTAATGATTGATTGTCTTCAAAATGATTTCACGTAGTCATTGTGAGCATAATTACGCTGAATATTTATTGCATGTAATACTGAGCTTCGAGTTGATACAAAATAGACATTTCAATCAGTTTATCATTTTGCAGAAAATGAATTGTGAAATTTCACCCCCACATAAACTGACCAGATTTATTGGCAGATGAATTTGCCTCAAATAAAGCAAGTGATTTGAACTGACTTATGATTGATAAGACTTTGTGATATATAGCAAATCTATTCCTATATAATTTCCAACTGATTCATAATGCAGTTTAGTAATGTTTCTTAAGACTGAAAGAAATGGCGGACAGTTAACAGGAGAAAATCAGTATTTAAAACATAGCTCAGAATTTGACTGTTATCTAACACATACCCGAGAAATTGTCTCGCCTTTGTTTGTTAAAGCTGATCATTAATTACTTCTCCCCCCCTCTCTCTCTCTCTCTCTCTCTCTCTCTCTCTCTCTCTCTCTCTCTCTCTCTCTCTCTCTCTTCTTCTTCTTATTCTTCTTCATAAAGTTACAAAATCATATTATGTTACAAATTCACCAGTCTCTCTCCTTCTTCTGCATACAGTTGTAAAATCCTATCATACTTCACTGATCTCTCTCTCTCTCTCTCTCTCTCGAACGCACGCCCACACAAACACGCACACAGAACCCCACAGCCAGCCAGAGGAAGCTCGTCTCATACGCGTATAAGATTCAAATGGTCCCGTCATGCATTAAATGTCATCCTCTGCTTCTCATTAGGCAAGATTACTCCGGACTTAGGTGGAGATCTGGTATGTATACGGCTTCTACTCGAAGTCATTCGGGTTTTAATCTCTTCTAGATGGATCAGGTAGGGATGGAGGACCCCCCCACCTCCCAAGACGCCAACAGCCCTACTGCTAGAGCAGACGATTAGGATTTAATTACTCTGAAAATCTCCCTTAAATTCAAGTCTCTTCAGACTCCGACGAACTTGGAAAGTGTCGTTCCATTTCTCCTACCTTTGGAGTTTTCCCCTTTCTAGGTTTTCCTTCCATACAATTGGATGTTCATCCCAACCCCCCCCCCCCCTCCCTCCGTTTTCGCTGTACATCCAATTGTATGGAAGGAAAACCTTGAAAGGGGAAAACTCCAAAGGTAGGAGTAATGGAACGACACCCTCCAAGTTCGTTGGAGTCTGAAGAGACTTGAATTTAAGGGAGATTTTCAGAGTAATCAGATTCTAATTGTCTGCTCTAGCAGTAGGGCTGTTGGCATCTTGGGAGGTGGGGGGGGGGGGGGTTCCTCCACCCCACCTGATACATCTAGAAGAGATTAATCCCCGAATGACTTCGAGTAGAAGCCGTATATATACCAGATCTCCACCTAAGTCTGGAGTAATCTTTCCAAATGAGAAGCAGAGGATGAGATTTACTGCATGACGGAACCATTTGAATCTTATACGCGTATGAGACGAGCTTCCTCTGGCTGGCTGTGTGTGTGTGTGTGCATGTGTAGGTGTGCGTTAGAGAGAGAGAGAGAGAGAGAGAGAGAGAGGGGGGGTGTTTGTAATATATAATTTTGTAACTTTATGAAGAAGAAGAAGAAGAAGAAGAAGAAGGAGAGAGAGAGAGAGAGAGAGAGAGAGAGAGAGAGAGAGAGAGAGAGAGAGAGAGAGTAACTGGTGATCAGCTTTAACAAACTAAGATGAGACAATTTCTCGGATATTTGTTGGATAACAGTCAAATTATGAGCGATGTTTTAAATACTGATTTTCTCCTGCTAACTGTCCACCTTTTCTTTCAGTCCAGGAAACGTTACTAAACTCCATTATGGATTGGGAGTTGTCAGGACAAAGTCAAATTTTTATGGGCTGAAAGAAATGGATGGAGAACGCTGGCCAGAAACATCGACCCCACATAAAAGTGGGAAAAGATGCAGACAAAGAAGAAGATAAATAAATAAATAAATAAATATACATATATATATATATATATACATATATGTATAAATATATACATATATGTATATATATATATATATATATATATATATATATATATATATATATGTATATATATATATATATATATATATATATATATATATATACATATACATACACACATATATATATATATATATACATATATATACACACATATATATATATAAATATATATATATATATATATATATATATATATATATAATGTATACATATATGCATATATATACATATATGTATGTACACACACACACACACACACACATATATATATATATATAAATATATATATATGTGTGTGTGTGTATATTTATATATATATATATATATATATATATATATATATATATATATATATATATATATATATATGCATATAAAGTCTATGTGTGTGCATTCAAATTTATATACTTGGAATATTGTATTTATGCAGTTTAAAGGTGGCTTAAGAATGGCAGCGGCAAAGCCCGGTGACAATACCTTAAAGACTGACCATATATACAAATGATCAGGGCCCAAAGTCTTATTCCACCCATGCTAGGAATAAGAAGGGCCAGGGAATAGCAGTTGATGACTCAGCATGCAGGCCTATAAGCTCTCCCAAAATACCCCATCCCTATCTCACAAGGACGGTGAGCTTGCAGACGCTACAAGAAACTAACGAGCTTGAGCGTGGTACATAGCCAAGTCCAGCAGATCACCAGGTAGGGACGTTTCCAATAAGGTACCATTACCCTAAGTTACAATTGAGAATAGTTAGATTTCATCTTAGAAAATTAATTTTACTATTATTGAAAAATCTTCCGATCAATAATCTCAGAATGGGGATATGAGACAAACTGAGTTCTCCAAGGTCTATACATATTTAGACCTTGAGGTTTTCCTATGGGTAGAAGTCTGATTTCAATTCATACATTTAAAATCATCATATTATGTCGGAGCCTTTGGCCTTAAAATGTATTCTAGCTGATGTGTTTTCTATATCAAAAGAGAGATGAATCTGGCTTATACTGTTGAAACATAGCTTCCGTAAAGTCCCGTCTCCTTCACAAGCCCCTCTATACCTCACCTTAAGCTAAAATCCAGATAGGACAGAGAAATGGTGGGAAGCTCTACGACAGCCATCGGAAACATATTTTAGTTTATGCTTAAAGTATTGTTCTCCGTTTTCTAAATGGAGTAGCGTCATACCCCATTCTCTATCTTCAATTGAAGGTTAACTACTGTAGTATAGTTGTTATTACTCAAATCTTAGTTAAATAATGTAAGATATTTGAAAATATACTGTGCTGGCTTGGAACGTAGTTTTAAGCAAGCATGTGAAATGACTTATTTACAACATATAATAGGATATTTGTTTCAAAGTCTATGTTCACGAATTTGTGGAGCTTACAGACTTAATAGCAAAGACTTAAAACTTGACCTTAAAACTAATAAATTACAGTATTGCTGAAAATAAGTAAAAGATGATACAAAATTACGTCATTGCAACTAACGGCTTCAAAGCTACTCTAATTTTAATAAAAAAATGAAGAATATCAATAAAGAATAATAATAAGAAGAAACAAAATAACAATATGGAGAAAAAACAATAATAAGAACGAAACAATAAAAATTTTCTTCTGAGAAAAATATTGTTGAACCAATGGCATATAGATACAAGTCTTGTATGTGTTGCATATTTACTAGGCAAAAGATATAAATTAAATACCATAGAAAATACGGATAGATGCAGAGAGGAGGAGGCTTATGCAATAAGATTTGGAATCAAAGACGTATCAGTTGGGTGGCAAAGTAAGAACTTCAGAAAGTTAAGTAGACCCAAAGGAATAATTTCTAGACCTATTCTGAAGTTTGTTCTGAGTTCTATAACATATTATTTTAGGACGATGGGATTGGATAAATATGGGGGAAAAAGCTTTATTCTTCTTGTGGTGGACACCATACTTTTCTTATTTCTTTCTTACACATATGTACACATCCACATTTCTATTTTTCTTTCTTACTTTTTTCATGAAAAGAAATTTATGTTTTTACCTTTTTTTACCGGAAAAAAACAAAACCATTGTTGGCCAATTTTAATCCTATGACTACTGAATCCTGAATCACTTGACGGCCCATTAGTAGTAGGAAAGCAGGTATTCGAAGGACCTACAATTTCCCATTCAATTATTGAAAAATAAAATCTGGAAAATCTTCAATAAAAATTCAAAGTTAAGTTGGTTTTACTCAAAGGATTTGATTTAACAATTACGACTTACTTAAATTGTCAGTCTTTTCCTGACGAACTCAGAAAAGGCAAACACTATTTGCATACCATCACACTAGTGTGTTCTGAAGGATATTTCGGTCCTTTTTTACTAGTTTCTCTTATTCATTGTGATAAGGATTCTCTCTCTCTCTCTCTCTCTCTCTCTCTCTCTCTCTCTCTCTCTCTCTCTCTCTCCTGCAAACTATATTGTTTTCATTATGCTGACGGTAAATATCAACAGATGATATCACTGAAGATAAATCTAATTGGTAGAATCACAAGCTACCCTCAGTCTACATTAGCTACGTTTCAATACTTCGACCAATCAGAGGATGCCCTTGAAATGCTTCAACCAATCAGGAGCTGGGATGGTACTATTATGATATCGGCTGCGGATATTTATTGTCAGCCGAAATAAAAATGCAAACTGTAATATATGACGAAGCACTGAAGACAGATATAGAAGTTCTCTCTCAACGCGGACACTTTTATGAGTCTGGAAAGCTCTCTATCATCAAAGAACAAGAACAAATGAACAAAATATATCAGCGACAGACTCACTCACGCAAATTGGCGGAATTATTTTAACTCTTCGGCAATCCAATCTATATATCTGGCGGATACGTAGCCCGAGAGTTGGAGCTATTTTCGGACATAAATATGGTCAGGATAACAGCAGATCAAGGATGAGAAAGGGGCCATTATTACGTTGGTTGGTGTGAATTATTTAAGTCTCTACCCTAAAATTCAAATTATTCTTCTTGGGATATAATGTAAAGTAGTATTGCAATGCATTGTTGATATACATTCAAAGTGTATACTATTACGCATGTAAGCGCGTGCATGCACATACACACACACACACACACACACATATATATATATATATATATATATATATATATATGTGTGTGTGTGTGTATATATATGTGTATATATACATGCATATATATATATATATATATATATATATATATATATATATGTATATATATATAAATATGTGTATATATACATACATATATATATATATATATATATATATCACCACCTCCTACGCCTATTGACACCTATATATATATATATATATATATATATATATATATATATATATATATATCATCACCTCCTACGCCTATTGACACCTATATATATATATATATATATATATATATATATATATATATATATATATATATATATATATACATATATATATATATACACACACACTGTATATATCATATATATGGTATATATACATTTATATATATGTTATATATATACACACACTTATATATATAAATAAATAAATATATATATATATATATATACCAAGGCACTTCCCCCAATTTTGGGGGCTAGCCGACATCAATAAAAGAAACAAAACAAAAAAGGGACCTCTACTCTCTACGTTCCTCCCAGCCTGACAAGGGACTAAACAGAGTTCAGCTGGTACTGCTAGGGTGCCACAGCCCACGCTCCCCCATTATCCACCACAGATGAAGCTTCATAATGCTGAATCCCCTACTGCTGCTACCTCCGCGGTCATCTAAGGCACCGGAGGAAGCAGCAGGGCCTACCGGAACTGAGTCACAATCGCTCGCCATTCATTCCTATTTCTAGCACACTCTCTTGCCTCTCTCACATCTATCTTCCTATCACCCAGAGCTTTCTTCACTCCATCCATCCACCCAAACCTTGGCCTTCCTCTTGTACTTCTCCCATCAACTCTTGCATTCAACACCTTCTTTAGCAGACAGCCATTTTCCATTCTCTCAACATGGCCAAACCACCTCAACACATTCATATCCACTCTAGCTGCTAACTCATTTCTTACACCCGTTCTCACCCTCACCACTTCGTTCCTATTCCTATCTACTCGAGATACACCAGCCATACTCCTTAGACACTTCATCTCAAACACATTCAATTTCTGTCTCTCCATCACTTTCATTCCCCACAACTCCGATCCATACATCACAGTTGGTACAATCACTTTCTCATATAGAACTCTCTTTACATTCATGCCCAACCCTCTATTTTTTACTACTCCCTTAACTGCCCCCAACACTTTGCAACCTTCATTCACTCTCTGACGTACATCTGCTTCCACTCCACCATTTGCTGCAACAACAGACCCCAAGTACTTAAACTGATCCACCTCCTCAAGTAATTCTCCATTCAACATGACATTCAACCTTGCACCACCTTCCCTTCTCGTACATCTCATAACCTTACTCTTACCCACATTAACTCTCAACTTCCTTCTCTCACACACTCTTCCAAATTCTGTCACTAGTCGGTCAAGCTTCTCTTCTGTGTCTACAACCAGTACAGTATCATCCGCAAACAACAACTGATTTACCTCACATTCATGGTCATTCTCGTCTACCAGTTTTAATCCTCGTCCAAGCACTCGAGCATTCACCTCTCTCACCACTCCATCAACATACAAGTTAAACAACCACGGCGACATCACACATCTCTGTCTCAGCCCCAATCTCACCGGAAACCAATCACTCACTTCATTTCCTATTCTAACACATGCTTTACTACCTTTGTAGAAACTTTTCACTGCTTGCAACAACCTTCCACTAACTCCATATAACCTCATCACATTCCACGTTGCTTCCCTATCAACTCTATCATACGCTTTCTCCAGATCCATAAACGCAACATACACCTCCTTACCTTTTGCTAAATATTTCTCGCATATCTGCCTAACTGTAAAAATCTGATTCATACAACCCCTACCTCTTCTAAAACCATCCTGTACTTCTAAGATTGCATTCTCTGTTTTATCCTTAATCCTATTAATCATTACTCTACCATACACTTTTCCAACTACACTCAACAAACTAATACCTCTTGAATTACAACACTCATGCCCATCTCCCTTACCCTTATAAGGTGGTACAATACATGCACAAACCCAATCTACTGGTACCATTGACAACACAAAACACATATTAAACAATATCACCAACCATTCAAGTACAGTCACACTCCCTTCCTTTAACATCTCAGCTCTCACACCATCCATAACAGATGCTTTTCCTACTCTCGTTTCATCTAGTGTTCTCCTCACTTCCTCTATTGTAATCTCTCTCTCATTCTCATCTCCCATCACCGGCACCTCAACACCTGCAACAGCTATTATATCTGCCTCCCTATTATCCTCAACATTCAGTAAACTTTCAAAATATTCCGCCCACCTTTTCCTTGCCTCCTCTCCTTTTAACAACCTTCCATGGCACATTTTGATCCCATGATCAATTGTAAGATTGATGACAAAAGTACTAAATAACTCGGTCACACCATTATTATTTTTATCAGGTTAGGTTTATATGAATGTTTAAATCCCCTATATTAACCAAGCACATGATTGATCACATGATCAATTGTAAGATTGATGAAAAAAGAACTAAATAACTCAGTTAGACCATTATTATTATTATCAGGTTAGGTTTATATGAATGTTTAAGTCCATTATATTAACCAAGCACATGATTGATCGCATGGCACATGATTGATCGCATGATCGATTGTAAGATTGACAACAAAAGTACTAAATAACTCAGTCAGACCATTATTGCATCAAGTTGGGTTTATATGAATCTTTAAGTCCCCTAGATTAACCAGTCACATGATTGATAGCATGGCACATGGTTGATCGCATGATCAATTGTAAGATTGACGACAAAAGTACTAAATAACTCAGTCAGACCATTATTATTTTCATCAAGTTAGGTTTATATGAATGTTTAAGTCCCCTAGATAAACCAGTCACATGATTGATCGCATGATCGATTGTAATATTGATGACAAAAGTACTAAATAATTCAGTCAGACCATTATTATTTGTATCAGGTTAGGTTTATATGAATGATTAAGTCCATTAT
>NC_090741.1:33202035-33204535 GCF_036898095.1 Palaemon carinicauda | reverse complement strand
GAATCCGTGTGTTGATGTACTTTGAAAGTTTGGCAAGAAGTACAAGCGCGGACCCAATCCTTAGTATCCTTAGAAATGCCGTGCCAAATGAACTTTGCCTTCAGCAGCTGTGCAGTAGAACGGCACGAGGGATGTGAAAGGCCGTGAATGAAATCAAACACCTGTCGGCGCATGGGAGCAGGAATCCAAGGTCGCGGTCTACCAGTACTGACGTCACAGAGGAGGGTGGTGTTGGAGTCTTCGAGGGGAAAATCTTCCCAACGGAGGGACGTGCAGGATGTTCTACAAGCTTGATACTCTGGATCCTGTCGTTGGGCTTCAGCCAGGGATTTGTAATCCAATCCCAGTTGAACGGCAGCCAACGTGTTTCTTGACAGGGCATCGGCAACGGGATTCATTTTCCCTGGGACGTATTGGAGGGTGCAATTGTATTCAGCCACGGCGGAGAGATGTCGGCGTTGACGGGCGGACCAGGCGTCAGACTGTCGAGTGAAGGCGTGCACCAGAGGCATGTGGTCTGTGCGAATGACGAAGGCCGTACCTTCTAAGAAATGGCGAAAGTGACGGACAGCCAAGTGCACCGCCAGCAATTCTCGATCGAAGGTAGAATAACCCGATTCTGCCTTGGACAGTTTTCTGCTGAAGAAGGCCAGTGGGCGGGGCGAGCCTTTGACCACCTACTCGAGTACTGCACCAATAGCTATGCGCTGGCATCGGTGGAGAGAAGGAGAGGGGCGTGTGGGATAGGAAAAGTGAGAGCCGCAGCAGTTGATAGGGCCTTCTTTGCATTGCAGAAGGCTGCTTCTTGAAGGGGACCCCACTTCAGGTCCTTTGGCTTGCCCTTGAGGGAGGCGTAGAGGGGAGCAAGAGTGGCGGCAATGGCTGGCAGAAAACGGTGATAATAGTTGATCATGCCCAAGAATTCCTGCAGAGCTTTGACGGTCGAGGGCGCGGGGAAATTCTGAACGGCTGCTACCTTCTCAGGGAGGGGATGGACTCCTTCAGGAGTGATACGGTGCCCTAAGAACGACACTTCGTTGGCGTCAAAGGTACACTTGTCGTACCGGACTACAAGGCCGTTTTGTTGCAGGCGGTCGAGCACGATGCGCAGGTGACGGAGGTGTTCCTCTTTTGAGGAGGAGAACACAAGTATGTCGTCCACATAACATACACACAAAGGGAGGTCCCCTAAGATGCCATCCATGAGATGTTGAAACGTTGCCCCAGCATTACGAAGGCCAAAACAGGAGTAATTGAAGGTGTATGTACCAAACGGAGTGGTGATGGCGGTCTTGGGGATGTCTTCTGGGTTCATAGGCACCTGATAATACCCCTTCAGGAGGTCGAGCGTAGAGAAAACCTTCGCTTTGTGCAGGTAGGAGGTCACATCGGCAATGTTTGGGAGGGGGTAGTGATCCGGTTCTGTTTGCATGTTCAGGCGCCTGTAATCCCCGCACGGACGGAGGGAGCCGTCTTTCTTCAGAACGATGTGTAAGGGTGACGACCATGGGCTGGAGGCCTTTTGGCAAAGGCCCATTTTCTCCATTTCGGCGAACGTCTGTTTGGCGGCTGCCAATTGTTCCGGTGCCAGACGTCTGAATTTTGCGAAGACTGGGGGTCCCGTTGTCTTGATATGGTGATAAATACCGTGCTTGGCAGGAACCGTGGGCGTTTGGCGAAGTTCTGGACGGAAAACTTCCGGGTACGACGTGAGGAGGTGGGCGTAGGCATCCGTGGGTGCGCTGATGTGGAGAGCGAGGTTAGAGGGGGCGGGTTGAAGAGGTGTCGACAAGTACGAGTCTGCGTTGACCAATCGTCGGTGGGCGACATCGACCAGAAGGTGGAAATGAGAGAGGAAATCCGCACTGAGGATTGGTATTGTGACGTCAGCAACGAGAAACTTCCAATTGAATTTACCGTTTCCGAACGATAATGTGAGGTTCTCGTAACCGTAGGTGGGTATCGCAGATCCGTTGGCAGCTACTAATCGGACGTCGGCAGATGTAGACAGACTACGTCGTGCCTTGAAGAGTATCCTTGGCAAAAGAGAACGACAAGCACCCGTGTCTACCAAAAATCGCACGCCTGTTCCTGCATCCTGTAAAAAGAAAAGATTAGAAACATGGGAGGCCACCGCCACAAGCGATGGCCTACTTACACGTTTTTTGGCCACTGACAATCGTTAGCACATTTCTTCGCGGTTGCCCCGAATCTGAAGTGGTAGTAGCAAAACTGCGGCGGATGGGAGGTAGTAAGTGGCTGTAGAAGTCGTTCGTTGGGGCGCGAGCAATTGGTGGGTGGTGGGCGGCTTTGTCGCCGCTTCGGCACGTCACGGGGTAGGCGTGTATGTCCTACGGCATTCATGTCAGCTTTGGTTGACGTTGAATAGGCATCCTCGTCGTCAGGGGTGGAGGCGTTGATGGAGGTCTTGAAGTGGCTGTCCATAAGGGCGTCGGCTTTGGTCATCAAGTCCTTTATGGGTAAACTATCGACATCGGGT
>NC_090741.1:33184535-33197035 GCF_036898095.1 Palaemon carinicauda | reverse complement strand
CAATGGAGACCCAGTCTTCTTTGCCCCGAATGTTTTGGAGGAATGCTTTCAGACTGCGTCGGATCACAAGGAAAGGGCCCGTGTAAGGGGGCGTTAGTGGTGGCTTGCTGGTGTCGTTGCGCAGGAAGACGTGCGTTGCAGAGTGCAAGTCCGTTGGTATGCGATGCTTCGCTGGGGGCTTGTAAGTCTGGCGGCACGGAGTAAATTTTCCCACGACGTGACGTATGTGCTGGAGATCGTCGGAGGAGGTTGTAGAAGGAAAAAATTCGGCAGGGACGACCAACGGATCGCCATACACCATTTCAGCTGCCGAGACGTCGAGGGCGTCTTTAGGAGTGGTCCTTAGTCCAAGGAGGACCCAGGGAAGCTGAGTAAACTAGTTGCAATCCTTGCAGCGGGACATCAAAGCTGCTTTGAGGGTGCGATGAAAATGTTCAACCATTCCATTGGCAGCGGGGTTGTAGGCCGTTGTCTGATGTAGGGTGATGCCCAGGAGATTCGCTAATGACGTCCACAATTGAGAGGTGAAGGTGGTTCCCCTGTCAGAAGTAATATGCTCAGGGATACCGAATCTTGAAATCCATCCAGAGAGTAAGGCAGATGTACATGAGGCGGACGTTGCAGTTTCCATGGGAATGGCTTCAGGCCAACGAGTTTAGCGGTCGATGACGGTAAACAGGTAACGATGTCCTTGTGATGTGGGTAGGGGGCCTACAACGTCGACGTGAATGTGTGCGAAACGACGCTGAGGTTGAGGAAAGGTGCCCACTCCTGAATCCGTGTGTCGATGTACTTTGGAAGTTTGGCAAGAAGTACAAGCGCGGACCCAATCCTTAGCATCCTTAGAAATGCCGTGCCAAATGAACTTTGCCTTCAGCAGCTGTGCAGTAGAACGGCACGAGGGATGTGAAAGGCCGTGGATGAAATCAAACACCTGTCGGCGCATGGGAGCAGGAATCCAAGGTCGCGGTCTACCAGTACTGACGTCACAGAGGAGGGTGGTGTTGGAGTCTTCGAGGGGAAAATCTTCCCAACGGAGGGACGTGCAGGATGTCCTACAAGCTTGATACTCTGAATCCTGTCGTTGGGCTTCAGCCAGGGCGTTGTAATCCAATCCCAGTTGAACGACAGCCAACGTGTTTCTTGATAGGGCATCGGCAACGGGATTCATTTTCCCAGGGACGTATTGGAGGGTGCAATTGTATTCAGCCACGGCGGAGAGATGTCGGCGTTGACGGGCGGACCAGGCGTCAGACTGTCGAGCGAAGGCGTGCACCAGAGGCATATGGTCTGTGCGAATGACGAAGGGCGTACCTTCTAAGAAATGGCGAAAGAGACGGACAGCCAAGTGCACTGCCAGCAATTCTCGATCGAAGGTAGAATAACCCGATTCTGCCTTGGACAGATTTCTGCTGAAGAAGGCCAATGGGCGGGGCGAGCCTTTGACCACCTGCTCGAGTACTGCACCAATAGTGACGTCGCCGGCATCGGTGGAGAGAAGGAGAGGGGCGTGTGGGATAGGAAAAGTGAGAGCCGCAGCAGTTGATAGGGCCTTCTTTGCATTGCAGAAGGCTGCTTCTTGAAGGGGACCCCACTTCAGGTCCTTTGGCTTGCCCTTGAGGGAGGCGTAGAGGGGGTCTTGAAGTGGCTGTCCATAAGGGCGTCGGCTTTGGTCATCAAGTCCTTTATGGGTAAACTATCGACATCGGGTATGGCAGCGCATACAGGTTCAGGTAAACGGCGTATCCAAAGGGCACGGAGTAGGTTCACCTCATGAGGAGAGCCGTCTGCGGCAGGTTGAAGGCGAGCGATACTGGTCATTTCCCTGAGGGCAAGCGAAGCCCTTTGGTCCCCCAACGGTTCTTGCGAGAGCTGAAAAAGCTTTGCTATACGGGCGGCTGGGGACGGCGTGTACTGCTGCAGAAGGTGTGTTTTGAGGGCGTCATACGCTATTGGGGTGTCTCCTTGTTCACAAAGCCAGTCGGATATTTCTGGGAAGGTGTCCTCGGGTATCGCCGCGAGAACATAATCCGCTTTGGTGGTTGAGCGAGTCACGCCCCTGATACGAAAGTGGACTTCAGCGCGTTGAAACCAAGCAAACGCTTCTCTGCTGGCGAACGGTGAAAGTTTCAATGGGGCGGCCGCGGCGCCAACTTCTGCAGAGTCCGTCATAGTACCAACGATGGAGGGGCGAGGGAGGTGGGGGTGGAAGGCAGTGGGAGCGAGTCGACTTCCGGGGTCACCAATGTGACGGCGCCGAGTAAGGCTATGAACTCAAAGGCAGGTTGGAAACGACTGAGTTATATTAATGTAGAACATTCTCCTTATATACAAAACCTCAAGGCAACAGGACATAACAAGTTCACAAGACAGACAATATTACAGAGGAAAAATCAGACATGAATTTTCATGTTCGTTTTAGTGCGAGGGAAGAGCGAAGATACAAGCATAATATATAGAAAAGGAATTATGTACAATTGTGTGAAACACGGTTGGTACAGTACTCAGCGTGAATATGCTAATAATTAACATCTGGGTATCCATTCTATTACTTTATTTTTGGTAATTAAAAACACCTCCAAAATCCTGATCGAATCACAGTTGATAATAAAAATGAATAGTTTTTAAGGTTAATTCATATTAGTAAATAAATCTAATTATCAATATCAGATTAGAAATATAAAAATAACATACATACCTCTGAAACAAATGGTATGAAAAATAAATAGTAACTACCTATTGCAAATATCACGTTTCATTGGAGTAAATTTAAAGGGAAAGCTGTGATTAACAGATTAACATACAGCTGATAAACTTGGGAAAGCTTATGATTAACATACAGTATATAAACAGCTGATAAACTTGGTAAAAGTTTATCAAGTAAATGAATTAGTAAATAAAAAAAAAAGCTGAATAAGGCAAATTTCAGATGGCAAAATCTAAGTTTTGAGGTGGTGGCCAATGTGGTAACGTCCCTAATTGGTGATCACCAGACTGGGGTTCGAGTCCTACTTAAGCTTGTTAGTTTCTTTGGTCTCTGTAACATCACCATCCTTGTGAGCTAAGTCTGGGGGGTTTGGGGACCCTATAGGTCTATCTGCTGCGTTATTCGCAGCCATTGCCTGGCCCTCCTTCGTCCTAGCTTGGGTGGGGAGGGGTCTTGGTCGCTGATCATTTGTATATATGGTCAATCTCTGGGGCATTGTCCTGCTTGATAGGGCAATGTCACTATCCATTGCCTTTGCCATTCATGAGCGGCCTTTAAACAATGTTATATGGGCTACATAAATGAAGGATACCAGACCTTCAAGTTGGCAATATAATCCTTATTCCATTTATAACGTAGGAAAGGAGATCAGTAGGCTTAATATATTTTCAAGAGGATGTTGGTCTGTAGGCCTACAACATTCTACTGAAACCTGATTCAGTTATCATGTGTAGAGCTAGAGCCAACTGCCTAACACTAAATTATAATTATTATTATTATTATTATTATTATTATTGCTTGCTAAGCTACAACCCTAGTGAAAAATCAGGATGCTATAAGCCCAGGGGCCCCAACAGAGAAAATAGCCCAGTGAGGAAAGGAAACAAGGAAAAATAAAATATTTTAAGAACAGTAACATAAATATTTCCTATATAAACTATAAAAATAATAGGAAAAGTCATGAATTATGAGAAAGGGGAGAATATAAACTGTATGAGCCAGAAACTGAAGACGTCTTTGCCCATTTCATTCTTCACTGTGCAGACCTCAGCGACGAGAGAAGGAAAATAACAGAACTATAGCAGCCATACGAAGAGGAAAAGAAGATTATAGGAAACCTCATGTTTAAGAAATAAGGAATAAAAAAGGAAAAGATTATATATATATCACATCTGGAAAAAAGAGAGAAGAAAATAAAAGCACTAGAATAAAGAAGAAAACTAAGTCTCCCAAGAGTGTGGACGTGTTGCGCGGAGTCGTGTTTTAGCTTTTTGTTTCTCGCTTAGAATATCATTGAAAAGATATTAGTTAATTTTATGGAGAAACCTAAGTGATAAGAAACAGTACAGTATGTCTGTCCCTAACCATTTTTCCCTCATATGTAAAACCGCGGATGGAGACCGGAAAAAAATGGATGGGATGTGGATGTAATAAATTCTATCATAAGAAATTACTTGAATTATGTGTAATATCTATTCAACTCTACATATATCACCGACTGTATTCAATTCATTATTACCTGTCTGTCAACTCTTCTTTCGTGATTAACTCTCCCCTTCCCTTATTCCTTTAACAATGAATATAAATTATGACGTCATAGAGATGGCCAACAAATGGAGGGTAATAATAGTAGAAAAGCAAGAGGGGGAATTTGTTTTTGTATAGTAAACTAGAGGCCCAAATCTATTTGTAAAGCAGATGGAGGTACAGTACAAGAGGGAACTATGGTTAAAAACGAAGGGGGACGATTATTGAATGGTTATGAAATTTAGGGGGAAAGGAAATAACTATGGAGTGGGAGAGGGACAGGTGGGCGGGTAGGGAGATGTGGGGGTATTAGAACGGAAAGAGTTGTTAGAATGGACAGGGGATAGTACTGGGTACAGGCACGAGTCCTAAGACTGAAGTGAGGAAGGATTCGGTGGAAGTAACTTGGGGCTTCGAGAACATTTTTTCTATAATTTGTGATTGTTTCATGTTATTGTTTACTTCCACAGAGATAAATATTGGTTGTTACAATTCATGTCCATTGGTTATTTGATAAGATAAAAAAATCTCAAAATATTGTGACCTAATGTTATACCTCCTAGCAATGACACTCGGTTTTCTGGCCATTTTTTTCACACGTCCTCTTGCTGTTTTATCACCTAGTTGAACTCATGTTGAATTTTCTTTTTAGCTGTGATCCACTCACTAGTTACTGCACCTTCTATTAGTGCCTCCCATGTTTCTGAATCTACTTTTAGCGGGATTCTGTAATTTTTGTTGCTGCTTCTTCTTCTAGTGGCATTCGTATTGTTGAATCATCAACAACAGTTGCTCGCCCTTCTACTGTTGGCTCTCTTATTTCTGGAAGAACTTCTAGTTGTGCTTCAGTTTCTCGACCTAATGCCGTTGGCCTTCTTATTTCTGGACTTCCTTCTAGTACCACAAATGTTTTTATAGGATCTAGTTGTGCTGCACTTGCTCGACCCTCTACTATTAGCCCTCTTATTTCTGGATTTTCTTCTAGTACCACAGATGTTTTTTAGAGGATGTTCTAGTTATGCTTCAGTTACTGGACTTTCTACTATTGGCCTTCTTATTTCTGGATTTTCTTCCAGTGTCATAAATCTTTCTAGAGGCTCTTCTAGTTGTGCTTCAGTTGTTCAACCTTCTTCTGCGGGCCCTCCAGATTCTGGATTTTCTTCTAGTGGCACAAATGTTTCTAGAGGATCTCCTAGTTGTGCTTTAGTTGCTCGATCTTCTACTGCTGGTCCTCTTATTTCTGGATTTTCTTCTAGTACCACAGATGATTTTTAGAGGATCTTCTAGTTGTACTTCAGTTACTGGACCATCTACTACTGGCCCTACTATTTCTGGGTTTTCTTCCAGTGCCACAAATGTTTTTCGAAGATTCTCTAGTTGTGCTTCTGTTGCTCGACCTTCTACTGTTGGCCCTGGTATTTCTGGATTTTTTCTAGTGGCACAAATATTTTTAAAGGACCTTCTAGTTGTGCTTCAGTTTCTCGACCTTTTACGATTGGCCCTATTATTTTTGGATTTTATTCTAGTACTACAGATGTTTTTAAAGAACCTTCTAGTTGTGCTTCAGTAATTTGACCTTCTACTACTGGGCCTCGTATTTCTGGATCTTCTTTTAGTGTCACAAATGTTTTCAGAGGATCTCCTAGTTGTGTTTTCTTTAGTTAGTGACCTTATTCCAGTTTCATTATTGTTTCTGGGTTTCATTCAGGTGCCACTCATATTGTTGGAATCTTCTTCTGGCTAAGCTCCAGTTACTGGAGGACAGTCAGCTTCAAGTAAAATTCCTGACAACAAATCAAGCTTCTGATTATGAGATGTATTTTTCTTAGACCCATCAAAGTCAAATATAATTGTAAGAAATCACTAGCACATGAAAGGTAAAGGATGCTGGTGAGGGGGATGGAAAGTCTCACTAGGTCAAGAAACGTAATGTTAGAGAATTTGGACAAAGCTGCGAAAAGCAATCAAAGGTATTAGGCAAGAAATATTACTGATATTACTGCTGGTAGTTGTAGGTTGGCTAGGGCACCAGCCACCCGTTGAGATACTACCGCTAGAGAATTATGGGGTCCTTTGACTGGCCAGACAGTACTACATTGCACCCTTCTCTATAGTGATGGTTCATTTTTCCTTTGCCTACAGACACCGAATAGTCTGTACCTATTCCTTGCAAATTCTCCTATGTCCTCATAAACCTGACAACACTGACATTACCAAATAATTCCTCTTCATCCAAGGGGCTAACTAATGCACTGTAATTGTTCAGTGGCTATTTTCCTCTTGGTAAGGGTATAAGAGACTCTTTAGCTATGGTAAGCAGCTATTTTAGGAGAAAGACACTCGAAAATGGAAACATTGTTCTCTAGTCTTGGGTAGTGCCATAGCCTCTGTACCATGGTCTTCCACTGCCTTGGATTAGAGTTCTCTTGCTTGAGGGTACACTCGGGCACACTATTCTGTCTTATTTCTCTTCCTCTTGTTTTGTTAAAGTTTTTATAATTTATATAGGAAATATTTATTTTGGTGGTGTTGTTATTGAAATATTTTATTTTTCCTTGTTTCCTTTCCTCACTGGGCTACTTTTCCCTGTTGGAGCCCTTGGGCTTAGAGCATCTTGCTTTTCCAACTAGGGTTGCAGCTTAGCTAATAATAATAATAATAATAATAATACCAACATGTACTACTACTACTATTGCTACTACTACTACTACTACTACTACTATGCCTGTAATAATAATAATGATAATAATAATAATAATAATAACAACAACAACAACAACAACAACAATAATAATAATAATAATAATAATAATAATAACACAAATTTGAATTACGATCACCAAAAGACTTTATCCTAATATTTAGATTATCAACATCAAACCGAAATAGGAAATTAAGCTTTATTTTAAAGATAGAAATAACGAAAATATATATAAAATATATTGTTGAAGTTTTACATACTTAAATGAAGTATTTGTATGTAGGATAAGAGAGAGAGAGAGAGAGAGAGAGAGAGAGAGAGAGAGAGAGAGAGAGAGAGAGAGAGAGAGAGAGAGAGAGAGAGAGAGAAATTGAATAAGGTAATTTTATGTATAATCTATGGATTGAACAGGTAAGGAGTGAATGAGACAAAGACTACAGTATCTAGATTTGTCTTGAAGCCAACCATCAGTAGGAGACAACTGCAGCTGACGAGAGAGAAAGAGAGAGAGAGAAAAAAAAATTTGAATAAGGTAATTTTATGTGTAATCAATGGATTAAACAGGTAAGGAGTGATTGAGACAAAAGGGTACCTGACACTTGCACACATTTGTGGCACGCACTGGCACGCATTGATGCGCGAACTCGCGTGAACGAGTCGTGAAAATGTCGTGAACAGTGCTGGAACTCGCGTGCCAGTGCGTGCCATGCGTGCCCAGAACTTTGATATGTTTAAAGTTTGTGGCACACATTGGCACGCACAAAATAGTCGTGAACGATGCGCCAACTGGAGTGAACAGTGCGGGATCTGGCGTGAACTGGAGTGAACGATGCGGGAAGTGGCGGGAACTTTATAATGAAGAGAAACAAAAAGGAAACGAAAAAATTAATGAAAAGGAAAGAAAAATAAAACTAATAAATTTCTATATTTGCTGTTTTAATGTGAAAAAAATGATATCTTATTTCAAACTATTTCTATAACTTTATAATGAAGAGAAACAAAAAGGAAACGAAAAAATTCATGAAAAGGAAAGAAAAATAAACCTAATACATTTTTATATTTGCTGTTTTAATGTGAAAAAAAATGATATCTTATTTCAAACTATTTCTATAACTTTATAATGAAGAGAAACAAAAAGGAAACGAAAAAATTAATGAAAAGGAAAGAAAAATAAACCTAATAAATTTTGATATTTGCTGTTTTAATGTGAAAAAAAATGATTTCTTATTTCAAACTATTTCTATAACTTTATAATGAAGAGAAACAAAAAGGAAACGAAAAAATTAATGAAAAGGAAAGAAAAATAAACCTAATAAATTTTTATATTTGCTGTTTTAATGTGAAAAAAAAATGATATCTTATTTCAAACTATTTCTATAACTTTATAATGAAGAGACAAAAAGGAAACGAAAAAATTAATGAAAAGGAAAGAAAAATATAAACCTAATAATTGTTTATATTTGCTGTTTGAATGTAAAAATAAAATGATGTCTTATTTCATGCACACTTATTTTCCTCTATTACCAATCAAGACCCAAAACTTTTATTTTAAATAAAAATGAACTGAAAAATAAACCCAAGAAATTTTTAAGTTTGCTGTTTGAATGTAAAAATAAAATGATGTTTTATTTCATCAACATACTTATTCTTCTTTATTACCTTAAAATGAAGAGCAAAACAATTTTTTTCTGTTTGCTGTTTTAATGTAAAAATAAAAAGATTTCTTATTTCAACACATTTTTTTCTCTATTACCTTAAAATCAACAGCCTAAAAACTTTTCATGTTTGCTGCTTTTAATGTTAAAATAAAATGCTTTCTTAATACTTGTACATATTTCATGTCTGCTATTTATATGTAAATCAAATGCTTTTTTATTGAAACTAAAATAAAGGGCAACAAAAAATACAAACGAAAAAGATACGTTTCTTCTCCTCAATGCAATGGTGTCTCTGACAGAAAGCATTGTTGTCTCTTCTGAAGCCAATCCAAGAATGTCCTCAGGTTGGAGAAGCCCCGTTTTTATATGGAGTGGCCAATTCGTGAACTGGCGTGAACGATGCGGAATGATGCGCGAACTCGCGTGAACGTGTCGTGAACTTCTCGTGAACTAGGCGTGCCAATTCGTGCCATGGCGTGAATGTCGCGTGAGCTTGTCGTGAACGATGCGCGAACTGGAGTGAACTGGTCGTGAACAGTGCGGGAAAAACCCCAGTGCGTGGCAAAAATGCTCGCAAGTGTCAGGTAGGCTAAAGACTACAGTCTCTAGATTTGTCTTGATGCCAACCATTAGTAGGAGACAACTGCAGCTGGCGAGAGAGAGAGAGAGAGAGAGAGAGAGAGAGAAATTTGAATAAGGTAATTTTATGTGTAATCGATGGATTAAACAGGTAAGGAGTGAACGAGACAAAGACTACAGTCTCTAGATTTGTCTTGATGGAAACCATTAGTAGGAGACAACTGCAGCTGACGAGAGAGAGAGAGAGAGAGAGAGAGAGAGAGAGAGAGAGAGAGAGAGAGAAATTTGAATAAGGTAATTTTATGTGCAATCAATGAATTGAACAGGTAAGAAGTGAATGAGACAAAGGTTACAGTCTAGATTTGTCTTGATGCCAACCATTAGTAGGAGACATCTGCAGCTGACGAGAGAGAGAGAGAGAGAGAGAGAGAGAGAGAGAGAGAGAGAGAGAGAGAGAGAGAGAGAGAGAGAGAGAGGACCCCTTTCCTATTTTTGGCTATGGTGTTCCTTAATATTTTTTTTCTGTCAATTATTTCCGCGGCTCGGCCGAGGGGCGCACCCCTCTTCCGTTTAAATCCTTACGTTGTGTGTTTATGCTTTTAACATGACCCGAGCAAAATAGGGTTATTTATTCATAGTAACTAAACACGGTGGACGGAATTTCCATTTTGGGGGTAAACATTAATTATGATTTTCGTGTGACGGGGGAGAATCTCCTTTTGTTGTTAACGTTATTTCCGAGAGAGAGAGAGAGAGAGAGAGAGAGAGAGAGAGAGAGAGAGAGAGAGAAAGAGAGAGAGAGAGAGAGAGAGAGAGAGAGAGAGAGAGAGAGAGAGAGAGAGTTACTTTGAAATTTTGGATTTCCTCATTTTTAGAATTGACAGTAATACAATAGGTCAGGTCACATAAAAAATATTATTAAAGTATACTTTGAATTCAGCAGCGCAGGAAAATGTCAGGAAAAAAGTATTCTAGACTCCATATTATGCAAGGATTGTAATATTCGATCACAAACTTTATATGAAACGTTGAAAATCTTGAAATCAGTATCAAGTGTTGAAAATCCCGAATTTTATTTTCCTCTATTTCTTTCCTCACTGGGCAGTTTTCCCCTGTTTAAGCCCTTGGGCTTAAAACATCCTGCTTTTCCAACTAGGGTAATAATAATAATAATAATAATAATAATAATAACTCTCTAAGAAAAGTTAGAATAAAAATTCTAAACACTATGGAATGATGAAAATCCCGAACTCGCTATGAAATGTTAAAAATTCTAAACTGGAATATAGAAAATTTTAACCACTTAAATGCTGAAAAATTATAGCACTGAAATGTTAAAAATTCTGAATTCGTTATTAAGAGTTGAAAATCCTGAACCCACTATGAAATATTGAAAATCTTGAACTCGTTAAATGAGGAAAATCCTGAACTTAATGCTGAATGTTGAAAACCCCGAACTCAGTATTAAACGTTGAAAATTTTGAACCATGAAATGTTGAACTCATCATTAACTATGAAATGCGAAAAAAACGCAATTCTGACCTGCGTTGCATGCAAAGGCAACGAAAAAATGTTTATCTTCACATCATGTGAAATATAACTCGACCACATCCCTGAACTTCACATTGCTTGAAAAATGGGAAAAGATATTTTTCCAATTGAATCCCTTTGGTTTAAAGTAATGTCCATGTCCAATTATAAGGGTTATAGCTTGGCTAGTGATAATGATAACAATAATACAAAGGCCAAACTCACCCCCCAGTATTCTTGCATGATCCTAACTTTATTAATGCCCATTTCTTTTGCATCATTTCTAATTTTGCAGCCCTCTTGCCGGGGCCTTTACTTCTGCAATATTTTACTGTGTGGATCTCGTATTTTCGCATTATTGTTCATTTATAACGACTTGACATCTTCTTACTTTTGCTAATATCAAAACTACAGCATTTTTACGAGATGTCTACCCCGCTTCTATCCCAGAACATGAATGTATCGAATATCGATAGCTCCTACTACTAGTTATCACCTTGGTGATTTTGCTAATCATTTCCATCAACCTTTAAACTACACATAGTTTCGGCCGAACACACTGTCAGTTCTTAGTTCAATTCTGTGAATTATGGTATCCTGCGTTATTTTGCCCAGGGTTAACCCTGATTTTGCCGAATCTTCCCAGCTATATCCCAAAAGTTCCTTCTTCTCAACTCACCACCACCCTCAATCTAATCCTGGTTCCTATCATGGCCCCTTCCGTCCCTCCCCCGGTCATCCCAACCGCTTCTTTTCTTCCCCCAACGCGGGCTGGGAGAGACGAGTCGTTGATGACACACGGGAATTTTAACACAACCTTTTTCTCATTCTTTTCATTCTTACGTTTTGATTCCGACAACTTTCAGTTCTTTTGAGGGAATTGATTTACATTTCGCTGGAATGTGGAATTTTTAAGTTTGGCTGTAAGATATTAATCCTGTATTTGCGAGGGAAAAATTGTAAACCCTAATATGGCATCATTCTTCACGCAACGTGCGGGGAGGAAAAAGCAGCGATACTTCATATACTCATGTTAGGGTTTCGTCAAAGGAATCGACCTATTTTAACAAATTGTTAATTACACAATATCTGACGAAATCGTCAGCACATTATGATTGTTATTTTCTATTAGGGTTCAAAGCTCCATCATGGAAATAGAAATAAACTGTGTACGACAGTTTGGTCTCCAAGAGTAGAGCAATCAACCCACTGTCCGCTGCCACTGCCAGACAGTGCTGTCAGCGTCAAAGGAATCGATCTATTCGAACAAAATGTTGATTACACATTCTCTTACGAAATCAATAGGACATTATGAATGTTATTTTCCATTTAGGATACAAAGCTCCATCATGGAAATAGAAATAGACAGCGTACGACAGTTTGTTCTCCAAGAGTAGAGCAATCAACCCACTGTCCGCTGCCACTGTCAAACAGTGCTGCCAGCGACTCGAAATAGTGCGCAACAAAGAACAGTGTATCGTGGGAAATAGTGCTTGTAACAGTGTAACAGCCTTCGGGATGTAACTAGGAGTTTCACAAATGAAGGTTTGTGTAAGTTGTGTTTCGTATGACCCAAGCGAATAATTTTAGTGGATATTTGAGCGCTGATTTCGAGTGATAACTTTGCTGTGAATTATGTCATTGTTAGGTAAGCCTAACTCTCCAGTCAACGTTTTCCGAATAATTGCACTCTGGGTTTTGAGTTCCCTCTTGGTGGAGAGATCTTGAGGAATTCATCTCTCTCTCTCTCTCTCTCCTCTCTCTCTCTCTCTCTCTCTCTCTCTCAAACGGTAAGTGA
>NC_090741.1:33172690-33182690 GCF_036898095.1 Palaemon carinicauda | reverse complement strand
GTGTAAAGTATTAGAATAGAAATAAGTAAATTGGCCTTTAAACAATGATATATATATATATATATATATATACAATTCATATGGTTGCTATTATCACTTACCGTTTGAAAGAGAGAGAGAGAGAGAGAGAGAGAGAGAGAGAGAGAGATGAATTCCTCAAGATCTCTCCACCAAGAGGGAACTCAAAACCCAGAGTGCAATTATTCGGAAAACGTTGACTGGAGAGTTAGGCTTACCTAACAATGACATAATTCACAGCAAAGTTATTACTCAAAATCAACGCTCAAATATCCACTAAAATTATTCGCTTGGGTCATACGAAACACAATTTACACAAACCTTCACTTGTGAAACTCCTAGTTACATCCCGAAGGCTGTTACACTGTTACAAGCACTATTTCCCACGATACACTGTTCTTTGTTGCGCACTATTTCGAGTCGCTGGCAGCACTGTTTGACAGTGGCAGCGGACAGTGGGTTGATTGCTCTACTCTTGGAGAACAAACTGTCGTACGCTTTCTATTTCTATTTCCATGATGGAGCTTTGTATCCTAAATGGAAAATAACATTCACAATGTGCTATTGATGTCGTAAGAGAATGTGTAATTAACCTTTTGCTAGAATAGATCGATTCCTTTGATGCTGACAGCGCTGTCTGACAGTGGCAGCGGACAGGGGTTGATTGCTCTACTCTTGGAGACCAAACTGTCGTACACAGTTTATTTCTATTTCCATGATGGAGCTTTGAATCCTTAATAGAAAATAACAATAATAATGTGCTGACGATTTCGTCAGATATTGTGTAATTAACAATTTGTTAAAATAGGTCGATTCCTTTGACGAAACCCTAACATGAGTATATGAAGTATCGCTGCTTTTTCCTCCCCGCACGTTGCGTGAAGAATGATGCCATATTAGGGTTTACAATTTTTCCCTCGCAAATACAGGATTAATATCTTACAGCCAAACTTAAAAATTCCACATTCCAGCGAAATGTAAATCAATTCCCTCAAAAGAACTGAAAGTTGTCGGAATCAAAACGTAAGAATGAAAAGAATGAGAAAAAGGTTGTGTTAAAATT
The DNA here is from genome assembly GCF_036898095.1 of Palaemon carinicauda. Taxonomy (NCBI): domain Eukaryota; kingdom Metazoa; phylum Arthropoda; class Malacostraca; order Decapoda; family Palaemonidae; genus Palaemon; species Palaemon carinicauda. Next base: position 33,181,609 of record NC_090741.1, on the reverse strand, counting down.
CCCGTGTGTCATCAACGACTCGTCTCTCCCAGCCCGCGTTGGGGGAAGAAAGAAGCGGTTGGGATGACCGGGGGAGGGACGGAAGGGGCCATGATAGGAACCAGGATTAGATGAGGGTGGTGGTGAGTTGAGAAGAAGGAACTTTTGGGTTATAGCTGGGAAGATTCGGCAAAATCAGGGTTAACCCTGGGCAAAATTAAGGCAGGATACCCTATTTTACAAGAGTTGAACTAAGAACTGACAGTGTGTTCGACCTAAACTATATATGTAGTTTAAAGGTTGATGGAAATGATTAGCAAAATCACAAGGTGATAACTCGTAGTAGGAGTTATCGATATGTTCATGTTCTGGGATAGAAGCGGGGTAGATATCTCGTAAAAATGCTGTAGTTTTGATATTAGCAAAAGTAAGAAGTTGTCAATTCGTTATAAATGAACAATAATGCAAAAATACGAGATCCACACAACAAAATATTGCAGAAGTAAAGGCCCCGGCAAGAGGGCTGCAAAATTAGAAATCATGCAAAAAAAAAAAAAAAAAAATGGGCATTAGTAAAGTTAGGATCATGCAAGAATACTGGGGGGGAATTTGGCCTTTGTATTATGGTTATCATTATCACCAGCCAAGCTACAACCCTTTTAATTGGACATGGACATTACTTTAAATCAAAGGGATTCAGTTGGAAAAATATCTTTTTACATTTTTCAAGCAATGTGAAGTTCAGGGATGTGGTCGAGTTATATTTCACATGATGTGAAGATAAACATTGTTTTTTCGTTGCCTTTGCAAGCAACACAGGTCAGAATTGCGTTTTTTTTCTCATTTCATAGTTAATGATGAGTTCAATATTTCATGGTTCAAAATTTTCAACGTTTAATACTGAGTTCGGGGTTTTCAACATTCAGCATTAAGTTCAGGATTTTCCTCATTTAACGAGTTCAAGATTTTCATCATTTCATAGTGGGTTCAGGATTTTCAACACTTAATAACGAATTCAGGATTTTTAACATTTCAGTGCTATAATTTTTCAACATTTAAGTGATTAAAAATTTCTATATTCCAGTTTAGAATTTTTAACATTTCATAGCGAGTTCGGGATTTTCATCATTCCAGTGTTTAGAATTTTTATTCTAACTTTTCACAGCGAGTTATTATTATTATTATTATTATTATTATTATTATTATTATTATTATTATTATTATTACACTGGTTGGAAAAGCAGGATGTTCTAAGCCCAAGGGCTAAAACAGGGAAAACTGCCTAGTGAGGAAAACAAAGGAAAATAAAATTCGGGATTTGAACTCTTGATACTGATTTCAAGATTTTCAACGTTTCATAGAAAGTTTGTGATCGAATATTACAATCCTTGCATAATAAGGAGTCTAGAATACTTTTTTCCTGACATTTTCCTGCGATGCTGAATTCAAAGTATATCTTAATGATATTTATTACGTGACCTGACCTATTGTATTACTGTCAATCTAAAAATGAGAAATCCAAAATTTCAAAGCAACTCTCTCTCTCTCTCTCTCTCTCTCTCTCTCTCTCTCTCTCTCTCAAAAATAACGTTAACAACAAAAGGAGATTCTCCCCCGTCACACGAAAATCATAATTAATGTTTACCCCCAAAATGGAAATTCCGTCCACCGTGTTTAGTTACTATGAATAAATAACCCTATTTTGCTCGGGTCATGTTAAAAGCATAAACACACAACGTAAGGATTTAAACGGAAGAGGGGTGCGCCCCTCGGCCGAGCCGCGGAAATAATTGACAGAAAAAAGATATTAAGGAACACCATAGCCAAAAATAGGAAAGGGGTCCTCTCTCTCTCTCTCTCTCTCTCTCTCTCTCTCTCTCGTCAGCTGCAGTTGTCTCCTACTAATGGTTGGCATCAAGATAAATCTAGAAACTGTAGTCTTTGTCTCGTTCACTTCCTTACCTGTTTAATCTATTGATTACACTTAAAATTACCTTATTCAAATACTCTCTCTCTCTCTCTCTCTCTCTCTCTCTCTCTCTCTCTCTCTCCTACTAATGGTTGTCATAAAGACTAATCTAGAGACTGTAATCTTTGTCTCGTTCACTCCTTACCTGTTTAATCCATTGATTACACATAATATTACCTTATTCTCTCTCTCTCTCTCTCTCTCTCTCTCTCTCTCTTATCCCACATACAAATACTTCATTCAAGTATGTAAAATTTCAACAATATATTTTATATATATTTTCGTTATTTCTATCTTTAAAATAAAGCTTAATTTCCTATTTCGTTTTGATGTTGATAATCTAAATATTAGGATAAAGTCTTTTGATGATTGTAATTCAAATTTGTGTTATTATTATTATTATTATTATTATTATTATTATTATTATTATTATTATTATTATTATTATTATTATTGTTGTTGTTGTTGTTGTTGTTGTTGTTGTGTTTGTTATTATTATTATTATATTATTATTATTATTATTATTATTATTATTATTATTATTATTATTATTATTATTATTATTATATTACAGGCATAGTAGTAGTAGTAGTAGTAGTACATGTTGGTATTATTATTATTATTATTATTATTATTATTATTATTATTATTATCATTATTAGCTAAGTTGCAACCCTAGTTGGCAAAGCAAGATGCTCTAACCCCCCAGGCCTCCCAACAGGGAAAAGTAGCTCAGTGAGGAAAGGAAACAAGGAAAAATAGAATATTTCAAGAACAACACCACTACCAAAATAAATATTTCCTATATAAACTATAAAAACTTTAACAAAACAAGAGGATGAGAAATAAGACAGAATAGTGTGCCCTAGTATACTTTCAAGCAAGAGGACTCTAACCCAAGACAGTGGAAGACCATGGTACAGAGGCTATGGCACTACCCAAGACTAGAGAACAATGTTTCCATTTTGGAGTGTCCTTCTCCTAAAATAGCTGCTTGCCATAGCTAAAGAGTCTCTTATACCCTTACCAAGAGGAAAATAGCCACTGAACAATTACAGTGCATTAGTTAGCCCCTTGGATGAAGAGGAATTATTTGGTAATGTCAGCGTTTTCAGGTGTATGAGGACATAGGAGAATTTGCAAGGAATAGGTACAGACTATTCTGTGTCTGTAGGCAAAGGAAAAATGAACCGTCACTAGAGAGAAGGGTGCAATGTAGTACTGTCTGGCCAGTCAAAGGACCCCATAACTCTCTAGCGGTAGTATCTCAACGGGTGGCTGGTGCCCTAGCCAACCTACAACTACCAGCAGCAGTATCAATAATATTTCTTGCCTAATACCCTTGATTGCTTTTAGCAGCTTTGTCCAAATTCTCTAGAATTATGTTTCTTGACCTAGTGAGACTTTCCATCCCCTCACCAGCATCCTTTACCTTTCATGTGCTGCTGATTTCTTACAATTGTATTTGACTTTGATGGGTCTAAGAAAATACATCTCATAATCAGAAGCTTGATTTGTTGTCAGGAGTTTTACTTGAAGCTGACTGTCCTCCAGTAACTGGAGCTTAGCCAGAAGAAGATTCCAACAATATGAGTGGCACCTGAATGAAACCCAGAAACAATAATGAAACTGGAATAAGGTCATAAACTGAAGAAAACACAACTAGGAGATCCTCTGAAAACATTTGTGACACTAAAAGAAGATCCAGAAATACGAGGCCCAGTAGTAGAAGGTCAAATTACTGAAGAATAACTAGAAGGTTCTTTAAAAACATCTGTAGTACTAGAATAAAATCCAAAAATAATAGGGCCAATCGTAAAAGGTCGAGAAACTGAAGCACAACTAGAAGGTCCTTTAAAAATATTTGTGCCACTAGAAAAAATCCAGAAATACCAGGGCCAACAGTAGAAGGTCGAGCAACTGAAGCACAACTAGAAAATCTTCAAAAAACATTTGTGGCACTGGAAGAAAACCCAGACATAGTAGGGCCAGTAGTAGATGGTCCAGTAACTGAAGCACAACTAGAAGATCCTCTAAAAATCATCTGTGGTACAAGAAGAAAATCCAGAAATAAGAGGACCAGCAGTAGAAGATCGAGCAACTAAAGCACAACTAGGAGATCCTCTAGAAACATTTGTGCTGCTAGAAGAAAATCCAGAATCTGAGGGCCCACAGAAGAAGGTTGAACAACTGAAGCACAACTAGAAGATCCCTCTAGAAAGATTTATGGCACTGGAACAAAATCCAGAAATAAGAGGGCCAATAGTAGAAAGTCCAGTACCTGAAGCATAATTAGAACATCCTCTAAAAAACATCTGTGGTACTAGAAGAAAATCCAGAAATAAGAGGGCCAATAGTAGAGGGTCGAGCAAGTGTAGCACAACTAGATCCTATAAAAACATTTGAGGCACTAGAAGGAAGTCCAGAAATAAGAAGGCCAACGGCATTAGGTCGAGAAACTGAAGAACAACTAGAAGTTCCTCCAGAAGTAAGAGGGCCAACAGTAGAAGGGCGAGCAACTGTTGTTGATGATTCAACAATACGAATGCCACTAGAAGAAGAAGCAGCAACAAAAAATGACAGAATCCCGCTAAAAGTAGATCCAGAAACATGGGAGGCACTAATAGAAGGTCCAGTAACTAGTGAGTGGATCACAACTAAAAAGAAAATTCAACATGAGTTCAACAAGTTGATAAAACAGCAGAGGACGTGTGAAAAAATGGCCAGAAAACGAGTGCCATTGCTAGGAGGTATAACATGAGAATCACAATATTTTGAGATTTTTTTATCTTATCAAATAACCAATGGATATGAATTGTAACAACCAATATTTATCTCTGTGGAAGTAAACAATAACATAAAACAATCACAAATTATAGAAAAATATTCTCGAAGCCCCAAGTTACTTCCACCGAATCCTTCCTCACTTCAGTCTTAGGACTCGTGCCTGTACCCAGGGACTATCCCCTGTCCATTCTGACAACTCTTTCCATTCTAATACCCCCACATCTCCCTACCCGCCCACCTGTCCCTCTCCCACTCCATAGTTATTTCCTTTCCCCCTAAATTTCATAACCATTCAATAATCGTCCCCCTTCGTTTTTAACCATAGTTCCCTCTTGTACTGTACCTCCATCTGCTTTACATATAGATTTGGGCCTCTAGTTTAGAATACAAAAACAAGTTCCTCCTCTTGCTTTTCTAATATCATTACCCTCCATTTGTTGGCCATCTCTATGACGTCATAATTTATATTCATTGTTAAAGGAATAAGGGAAGGGGAGAGTTAATCATGAAAGAAGAGTTGACAGACAGGTAATAATGAATTGAATACAGTCGGGGATATGTAGAGTTGAATAGATATTACACATAATTCAAGTAATTTCTTATGGTAGAATTTATTGCATCCAAATCCCATCCATTTTTTCCGGTCTCCATCCGTGGTTTTACATATGAGGCAAAAATGGTTCGGGACAGGCATAGTGTACTGTTTCTTATCACTTAGGTTTCTCCATAAGATTAACTAATATCTTTTCAATGATATTCTAAGCGAGAAACAAAAAGCTAAAACACGACTCCGCGCAACACGTCCACACTCTTGGGAGACTTAGCTTTCTTCTTTGTTCTAGTGCTTTTACTTTCTTCTCTTTTTTACACAGGTTATATATATAATATTTTCTTTTTTTCTATTCCTTCTTTCATAAACATGAGGTTTCCTATAATCTTCTTTTCCTCTTCGTATGGCTGCTATAGTTCTATCATTTTCCTTCTCTCGTCGCTGAGGTCTGGACAGTGAAGAATGAAATGGGCAAAGGACGTCTTCAGTTTCTGGCTCACACAGTTTATATTCTACCCTTCCTTATAATTCATGTCTTTTCCTATCATTTTTTATAGTTTATATAGGAAATATTTATGTTACTGTTCTTAAAATATTTAATTTTTCCTTGTGTCCTTTCCTCACTGGGCTATTTTCTCTGTTGGGGCCCCTGGGCTTACAACATCCTGATTTTTCAACTAGGGTTGTAGCTTAGCAAGTAACAATAATAATAATAATAATAATAATAATAATGTCTTAGGCAGTTGGCTCTACCTCTATACATGATAACTGAATCAGGTTTCAGTAGAATGTTGTAGGCCTCCAGACCAACATCCTCTTGAAAATATATAAGGCCTACTGATCTCCTTTCATATGTTATAAATGGAATAAGGATTATATTGCCGACTTGAAGGTTTGGTATCCTTCATTTATGTAGCCCATATAACATTGTTTAAAGGCCGCTCATGAATGGCAGAGGCAATGGATAGTGACATTGCCCTATCAAGCAGGACAATGCCCTAGAGATTGACCATATATACATATGATTAGCGCCCAAGACCCCTCCCCACCCAAGCTAGGACGAAGGAGGGCCAGGCAATGGCTGCGAATGACTCAGCAGATAAACCTATAGGCTCCCCAAACCTCCCAGACTTAATTCACAAGGACGGCGAGGTTGCAGAGACCAAAGAAACTAACGAGCTTAAGTAGGACTCGAACCCCAGTCTGGTAATCACCAATTAGGGACGTTTACCCCGTTGGCCACCACCTCAAAACTTAGATTTTGCCACCTGAAATTTGCCTTATTCAACTTTTTATTTTTTTTATTTACTAATTCATGTACCTAATAAACTTTTTACCAAGTTTATCAACTTTATGTACTGTATGTTAATCATAAGCTTTCCCAAGTTTATCAGTTGTATGTTAATCATAGCTTCCCCTTAAAACTTACTCCAATAAAACTCTATGATTTATGTAATAGATAGTTACTATTTATTTTTCACACATTTGTTTTACTGATAATTGCTTCAGAGGACAGAGGTTAGTATGATATTAATGATTAGACTTATTTACTCATATGAATTACCCTTAACATCTACCAATATTTATTATCAACAGTATTTCGATCAGGACTCTAGAGGTGTTTTTAATTACCAAAAATAGTATTAACACAATTCACGCTGAGTACTAATAAAAATTATTTTACTGGATATGAATATTGCTCACAACTATGTAAATTTTACCTAATCTATCCACTTAAAGCTCTAAATTTCTGTAGATAATGAGATTATCTTTATCTTCAAAATTTATGAAAAGAAATTTCTATATAAATCACAGAAATTTAATGCACGATAAAATGAAGAAACTTGTGTTAGCTATCATTCCCTGGAGGACTTGAGATAGAAATGGTATTAAGTGAAAGGATAAAGATAATGAAAGGGAAAGGACAAAGAAATTTAGTTTTGGACAGCCTATGAGGAAGAGAGGTGGATTTTAAGTCTGACGCAGTGTCATTTATCCCACAATAAAAAATAAATTTGCGATTAAATTCTAAGTTTTTACTGTATTCTTTTCAGCCGTTAACGATATCTTCCCGTTTATAAACAATAATCTTAAGTTGCATTTACAAGAAACTCTATAACATCATCATTTGTATCCATGATCAATATTTCGTGTTACAATTAGTCCAAAGGGACTGAGAGAAGCAATTTGATTCAGTTTCATCCTATTATAAATATTGTAAGTGAATACAAGGAAGTAAATTCATGAGTAATCCGATTCAGTCCTTTGGGTTAAATAATACAAAATCTTAATAGGAAATTATTTATAGTCTGTGTTCACAACAACGTCTCTTTTCTGGTGTTTTGAACAAAAAAAACAATTCCTGATTACACACACACGTACACACACACACATATATATTTTATATATATATATATATATATATGTGTGTGTGTGGTGTGTGTGTGTGTGTATGTATTATTTTTCACAAATTGGATTATGTTTGGGAGGAGTCACGTGGAGATTTTGACCTTAAGGCCAATATAATCTTTTTTCTTTACCTTAATTGTGTTTAACTGGAAAAAAAATGGAACTGACTTTTGGTACCTTCAGTCCTTGCCTGGAGAGGAGAGAGGCGTATTATCCCATAAAGAAAATATTGGGGTATTTTACGAACAAAGTTTTATTATTATTTGAAGAATAAATAAAATTTATATACTATGCATAGAATATTATCCTTTTAAATGGTTAAAATTTGAGAATTTTTCATAGTTGTTCATAATATTGAGAACTTGAAAAATATTTTCTACCAGTAGTTAGCATGTTGAACCTGTTGGTTATTGTATTCTAGTGAAGGACATAGCTTTTATTTTTGGTATTTTACCACCATAAAATCTTATCTGTACTTTGGAATGAATGAAGACTATTTTACTTATCTCTGTAGCTGAAAAAAAAACAGTGGTGTCAGATATGGGGATTTATCCCTAGATTTGTGGATTTATCTCTACATTTGGGAATATATCCTTAGATTTGGGGATTTTGGATGATTGGTGACGATATTCTATACATATTTCTAGAAGAAGAAACAGAGATGAGTAAACCTTTATATTGTTGCAATTACATGAAGTATAGTGAGTAATTTATACATAAAAATAAGATATATTTCTGGAAATGGGGATTTTTGGGTGGTTTTGGGGATTTTTTATCAGAGTTTTAGGGATTTTCAGACTATCCCATCTGGCAACACTGGAAACAAGTCAGTACTAATTTACACCTATCACATGAAAGGTATTTGACATTTACAATGTTAAGGAGGGTTAATAAGAGTCCTAATCATATTTGAATATACCGTTTAATAATCCTTACTTGTTTCCATATGAGTCGGTAGGCAAAGTCCATTGCATAAGTAAATCTGTTTGCTTGCAATTATAGCTATTGCATTTGATGGGGGGGGGGGGGGAGGTTGTTGGACACCAAATTGAAGTTGGGGAGACATCCAATTTTTGGGCAGTTAGATACTGAAACTAGTAATTCAGAATCCTTTATTTTTATTTTCTTTTCTGTACATATTTTATTTCATTGATGGTGACTTCGTTTAGTCCTTATATATATATATATATATATACATATATATATATATATATACATATATATA
>NC_090741.1:33152690-33167690 GCF_036898095.1 Palaemon carinicauda | reverse complement strand
TGTCAACAGTACCGTACTGTTTGTCAACTTTAGCATTGTTGTTTATCTATTATGCGATCAATTGTGTTTTGACTTTCTACGGACTTAAACTTTCTTATTAACCTAACCTGATGCAAATAATAAAGGGCTGACTGAGTTATATAGTAGGCTACTTTTGTCATCAATCTTACAATCAATCATGTCTTCAATCATGTGCCATGCGAACAATCATGTGCTTTGTTAATCTAGGGGACATAAATTCATATTAACCTAACCTGATGCAAATAATAAAGGCCTGACTGAGTTATATAGTACTTTTATCGTCAATCTTACAATCAATCATGTCTTCAATCATGTGCCATGCGATCAATCATGTGCTTTGTTAATCTAGGGGACATAAATTCATATTAACCTAACCTGATGCAAATAATAAAGGCCTGACTGAGTTATATAGTACTTTTATCGTCAGTCTTACAATCAATCATGTCTTCAATCATGTGCCATGCGATCAATCATGTGCTTTGTTAATCTAGGGGACATAAATTCATATTAACCTAACCTGATGCAAATAATAAAGGGCTGACTGAGTTATAAAGTACTTTTATCGTCAATCTTACAATCAATCATGTCTTCAATCATGCGCCATACGATCAATCATGTGCTTGGTTAATCTAGGGGACATAAATTCATATTAACCTAACCTGATACAAATGATAATGAACTCAGTTATTTGATTCTTTGTCATCAATCTTACAATCAATCATGTCTTCAATCATGTGCCATGCTATCAGTCATGTGACTGGTTAATCTAGGGAACTTAAACATTCATATTAACCTAGCCTGATGCAAATAATAATGGCATGACTGAGTTACTTAGTACTTTTGTCATCAATCTTATAATCGATCAATCATATGCTTGGTTAATCTAATGTAGTTGAATCAGTAGAATTTCAAAAGTTTAAACTTGCAGCAATTTTTTTTTTTATATTGAACAGGCTGACATATATAAATCTTTCCATAGTTCATACATGAAAGATTTATTTTAACTTTCTTACTGTTCTTGAAATATTTTATTTTAATTGTTCATTACTTCTATCATATTTTATTTATTCCCTTGTTTCCTTTCCTCACTGGGCTATTTTCCCTGTTGGAGCTCTTGGGCATAAAGCATCCAGATTTTCCAAGTAGGGCTGTAGCTTAGCTTGTAATAATAATTATAATTGCGTCTTTTCTATATAACATATTAGTCTTCACTATAATGTAGTAGGTCTGCAGACCAACGCCATCTTGAAAAATATAGTGAGCCTACTGGTCGTCTCACCTATAAATGGAATGGTCATTATATTGCCAACTTGAAGGATTTAAGGTATCAATCATGTATGAAACCCATATAACCATTGTTCTCAAAGCTTAGGTTTTGCCTTCGGAAGTTTACATTATTCATTTGTTTTTATTTACCAAGTTTATCAGCTGTTTATTTATTGAATGATAATCATAGCTTCCCCTTCATACTAACTTCAATGAAATTTATGATTTATATAAATAATTTTTCATACCATTTGTGTACTAGAAATTGCTTCAGTGGTATATGTGGACTACTATTATTGTTATGATTACTAGTCGACCACAGACTTGCTTACCTATATAATTTACCCTTTACAATTAACCAACTTTCTTATCATCAATAGATCGATCTGAGGTTTACTGGTGTTTCAATCACCAAAAATAAAGAGAATTTATCTAATAAGGATGTCATTGGTATTTACTTAAAATTACGCTGAGTGCTGATAAAACTTATTTTACTGAATCTAAATATTGCTGACAACTATGGAAACTTTTCGTATTGTGACCCTTTAAAGCTATAAACTTTCGTATATAATAAAAGATTTCTTTTATCTTAACAATTTATAGAAAATTATTTACTTATAAATGCTCAAATAATTTTTTCTATTTTGAATAATTGTCAACATCGGCCTTTGTTTCTTCTTTCTATGCGAACATTCACTGGGCTGTCATAAGGTCAGATATTATTATTATTATTATTATTATTAGCCAAACCACAACCCTAGTTGGCAAATCAGTATGCTATAAGCCAAAGGGCTTCAATAGGGAAAAATAAGCCATTGAAGAAAGGAAATAAGGAAATAGACTATATGAAAAGTAATAAACAAATAATATAAAATATTTCAAATATCTCATTATGAAGAAGTAGATATCCCTGAACAATATTGTTTTCATTATTAAGAATTTTAAGCTCAAACTGAATTCAGTTATTTCAGTCAGATTCGAATAAAGACAGAAATAATTGATATTGGAATTAACAAGATGAAAATAAACACGTTACTTTGAATGAAGAATAAACTTTAAGGAAAGCTTTTTATAGACTGCGTATATGATGACGGGTTGGGCATGTTCTTCGTATGCTACAGGGCTCCACAAGGCACTAGAAGAGTTGCCTTGATTTAAAAGCTCCTGATAGAGATGACAGGCGAAAAGTAACCGAGGCCCTTTGCGTCAATAGGCCTAGTAGATGATGAGGGTGATGAAGACAGAAGGAGAGAGAGAGAGAGAGAGAGAGAGAGAGAGAGAGAGAGAGAGAGAGAGAGAGAGAGAGAGAGAGAGAGAGAGAGAGAGAGTTGATTAGTTCACTATGATAAGAATTCAATTGAACACTACAAAAGGGTGGCCATTTGTGACTTCATTATTGAAGAGTTGTTTTAAAACAACTTTTTTCATTCCTGTGGCGTAGTTGACTGTTGGTCATATTAAGATCTCAAACTTTACAATTAGTCAGAGCTAATAGGATAGGTTTGCCAAGGCACCAGCTACCCGTTGAGATGCTACCGTAAGAGAGTTGTTGGATCCTTTATTAAGATATTTTATTTTGATTGTTATTACATATCTTGTACATTATCCCTTGTTTCTTGTCTCAGGCTATTTTTTTCTGTTGGATCTCTTGGGCTTTTTGCATCCTGTTTTACCAATTAGGGTTGTAACTTGTAACTTGTAACTTAGCTAGTATGAAATATAATAATAATTATGATAAGGAGATATTTCCGTATGTAACCACCATTTGATATTAATCTTATGGATATATTATATTCTGTTGGTGTTTTAATCACCAAAAATAAAGTGAGTGATATTTTTTCCTTAGAAGTTCTTAGAAGTTCCGGATTACAGTGACTACCCAAAAAATATTTTACTGAATCTAAATATTGCTTACAACTATGGAGATTTTTCATATTCTTTCCATCCAAAGCTATAAATTTCTGTATATAAAGTATATTATCTAATTTTTAGATTTATATAAAAAATAGAATAAAAAGAGTAATTTATAAATGATAAAATATTTTTATAATGGGATAATAGTCAACACCAGCCTTTCTCTCAAGAGCCTAGGCTATCATAAGGTCACCTATCACATTATAAAGAAGTACTCATTTCTATACGATATTATATTTTCATTGTACTAATTCTAAGTTCAAACTGAATTCAGTTATTTCAGTCTCATTCGAATAAAGACAGAAATAATTGATATTGGACATAAGAGAAGAAACTGGACACTTACTTTGAATGGAGAAAAACTTTTGGGAAAGAGATGAAACGAAAATGGGCAAAGAAATGATCATAATTGTATCATTTATATAAGTTTGTTGAGGCTTTATTCGTATTAGATCGGAATAACGGAACTGAAATATAGTTCGGCCTCAGAATTCTTTACGATGAAAACAGAATAATGTTTAGGGAAGTTTACTTCTTTATGGGTGACATTGTTGGTCTAATGACAGTCCAGACTCTTTGTACCTTCAGTCCTCGCTTGGAGAAGAGACAGGTATATTATCCCATAAGGAAATATTGGGGCATTTTGCGAACAATGTTTTATTATTATTTGAAGATTAAATAATATATATTTAATGTGCATAGAACATTATCATTTTAAATGGTTTAAATAAAAGTATTTTTCATAGTTGTTCATAATATTGAAAACTTAAATTATTCTTTAGGAGTAGGTAGCATGTCTTAACACTGGTAATAATCTGCAGGCCAATCATCCCTCCTATTATTTTTGGTGTTATACACTTATAATTCATTTCTAGACTACGCCAATTAATAGGTCTGTAACATTTACTATATCAGAAAAGTATTAATACAATGATAGGTTTAGCCTTGCTCAATCTGAATTCCATGGATTTTACCGGCTTGAGTGATGTCCTAATCGCAATTAAATAACCGCTTAATAATGCCTCCCTTGTTGCCATATGAGTCGGAAGGCAAAGTCCATTGCCTGAATAGATTTGCTTGCAATTGTAGCTGTTGGATTTAATGGCAGCGGCGTCGCAAAGAGAGGGGTTGGTCACCAAATTGAAGTTGGGGAGACATCCATTTTTGGGAGCCATTGGATTCTGGAACTAGTCATTTAGTCATTTAGTTTTATGAGTTCTTAGTACAGATGTTATTTTTAATGAAGATGAATTCCTTTAGTCTTTATATATATATATATATATATATATATATATATATATATATATATATATATATATATATATATATATATATATATATATATATATATATGTAAATCCAACCCTCCACTGAAGTCGAGTGAACTACTTCTCGGGCGGATCCATACCAATCATCTAACGAAACATTTTCATTATAACTTATACAATTCTTTGATTGTAGCATCTTCCAAATCATATGATCTTGTGAAAAGTAATGTCTTTAGTTTCTTCTTAAATTCAATTGCTCCCTTTAGGTCCTTCATTTCAATTGGCAGTTTATTATAATGTCTAGGCGCACAGTAGCTAAAAGCCCTTTCACCAAATTTACTATTTGTTCTTGGTTCAGATAGCCTATGTTTGTCACTCATGTGTCTTATGTTAACATTTGTTTCTAGTTCTAGTTTGTTCAGGCATTCTTTTAGATATTTTGGTTCATTTTGGTTCAGTATCTTAAACGTTAGTAAGAGTAGCGTGTATTCAATTCTCGCTTTTATCGGCAGCCAGTGTAATTTAATTAGTGCAGGGGCAACTCTTTCCCTATTTTGTAGTCCTTTTATTAATCTAGCGGCTCTGTTTTGTACTCTCTGAATTTTCTTCAGCTGATAATTTGGTAAGCCATAGAACAGTGAGTTACAGTAATCAATTCTTGAAAATATGTGGTGATTAATGAGTATGGCCATAGATTTTTCATCTAAGTATTTACTAATAAAAGCTATGTTTCTAATATGATAGTTACAATTTCTTACCATATTCATATGTTCATTCATTGTCAGTCTATCATCCATGATTACTCCAAGATTTCTGACAGATTTCTTTAGGTCAATGATCGATTGACCTATTTCAATTCTTTGGAAGCATTCGATTATTTTTATATCTTTTTCATTTCCAAAAATAATACATTCACTTTTATCTTCATTGAGCTTGAGCTTTTTTGTTAACATCCAAGCCTTAATGTCATTCATTATTTCCTGTATCTTTCTTTTAGCTTTATCAACTGATGCTATTGGGAAATAGAATTGTGTATCATCAGCGTATATTTTAAATTTAACTCTGTGAGTTTCAAGTATATTTGCCAGTTCAACCGTGTAAATTTCAAACAGGAGAGGACCTAATACACTGCCTTGAGGCACCCCTTTGGTTAGTTTTCTTGCCTCAGATTCAACAATTGATATTTCTACTTTAACTTTGCGGTTTTCAATATAACTCACAAACTAGACATATGCTCGTTATACGATGCCCGCAGCTTTAAGGTCTTCCATCAGATATGTATGTTCTACAGTATCAAATGCTGCACTTAGATCAAGCATCACAAGAATGCAACACTTGCCATTTGTTATAATTTCTGTTATGTCATTTTTAATCTTTAACACTGTTGTTTCTGTGGAGTAATTTTCTCTATATGCAGATTGATCATCAGTTATGGCATTAGATTTTTTCAGATGTTTCCAGGTTTGTTCGTGCACAGCAGTTTCAATAATTTTCGAAAAATATGATAGATTTAATATTGGCCTATATGAACTTAAATTGTCTGCATCACCTTTTCCTTTATGCACAGGCTTGATACATGCAACTTTTTCACAATCGGGGAAAACTGCCTGTGTTAGACTCATATTTACCATGTTTCGGTAGGTCTCTTGTAGTCTGGTGAAATTTTCTGCATCTTTTACATCGTTAATTGGAAATGGGTCATTTCTGCAGTAGGTTTTTTTACTTTCTTTATTATTCTCATATAATCACTCTGACTTAACTCTTTGAATACCCTTAGCTTGCTTACACCTGTTGCTGATGTATTCCTTCGTTCTGTTGTGCCGATGTTGTGAAAACTGGAGCAGATTTGATTTTTTCTTTCTTCAAAGTAATCAATAAAATCATCTGCTAGGCATTTAGGATCATTAGTTATGCCAGGCAATACTATTTCTGTCTTTAGACCTAATAGTTTCTTTAGGTTCTTATGTATTCTCCGTGGGTCATTCTCATTGCACATTTTTTTTTTTTATAATAATAGGCCTTTTTTTAACTAAGATAAGGTAATTGTGGCGATTTCTAGCTGCTTTGTAATGTTGCCAGTTTTCATTATTTTAATTTCTTTTCCATTTATCCTCCATTTTTCTTTTTCTCTTTTTCTCTTCATATCATTCATTATCAAACCAGTTAAATTTTTCTTTAATTGTGATTATTTTTGTTATTTCCGGGCACCTATTATTATAATTAGTTGCAAGTATAGTTTTACTTCTATCAGTAATGCAGTTTATACAGGATTGTCTCTCTACGAGGGTGTGATTCTCTTCACAGTTACAGACTGGTGTTATCCCTTTTATATCCTCTAGGCTTGTTCAATGAACTCTTTTGGATCAAAGTTAGTCTTAATTCTGTATGTGATTTCCTTCTGTATTGCAATATTTTTTCTAACATCTATTTCAAAGGCCATTAACTTATGTATTGGGGATATAGAGCAGTCAGGTTCAATCTCCATATTTAGTATGATGTTGTTGTTTTTATTTACTATAACTAGATCTAGTATATGATTAGACTGAACTGTTGGTTCAGACACTGTTTTCAAGGTCGTGGTTGTCAATCAATTCTCTAAATTCATTGACATATGGGTCTACTCTGTTATCAAGATGTAGGTTGAAATCACCATATATAGCCTATCTATATTTCGATTATCGTTCAATGTATCTAGTAAGTTATCAAATTCGTCTAAGAACATTTTTTTGCTTTTGCTCGGTGGTCTATAGAGTATAACTATTTGTAGATTTACATTTCGAGATAAAATTTTAATATTCATATATTCAAATGAATTAACCATGAGATGATTTCTTACTGTAACTTTATATGATTTCTTAATTAAGATTCTAATGACACCACCTCTTTTGTCTTCTCTTGATTCATGATAAAAATTATAAGATTTAGGTGTCATTTCATTTATTTTCGATCTGTCACTCACATTACCACTCAACCAAGTTTCAGTTAATAAGCAAATATCCACATCTTGATCACTTACGACTTCCTTAATGATATGAGTTTTATTGCCAATGGATTGTATATTTATTAGATTACATGATATTTTCTTAATCGAAGCCATGGCCAGTATTGTTTCTGGCTCTTGTTATTTCATGTTTATAAACTTCACAGTTTACTCTATCATAGGACTTATGTTTTGTGTCACCATAGTTCTTTCACACACAATTTATGCATTTAACTTCAACAAGACTGCAATGACCCGCTTTATGTTCTCCCGCGCACTTGGGGCACGACTGTTTATTCCTGCAATTTGCTGCACTATGCCCAAATTCCTGGCATTTGTAACACTGGTAGGGCATGTGATGGTCGTAAACATTACATATTCTATATGTGGTACTAAGTTTATCTCCATTTTCATAGATGGTTTTACATATCTTAGATGTACATTTTATAATATAGTGTTTATGTTTATCCATTCTTGAATTCTCTTGCATTATAATAGTCAGATCATCATTTTCTACAATGTGTCTGTTTAGCCACTGGTTCTTAAGCTTCAGACTTTGAATAATATCATCATCATCTTCTGGTACATTAGTAAGTTTTATCTTCGGTTAAAGTTTTCCTTTTTCAGTAACAGTGATCTTGTTTACATTACCTTGTTCCAATTCTGATTTTGCCAGCTCCAGGTTCTGTTTATCTGCAAATTTTATGATCAGGTGGCCATCTTTTGTTTCACCAGTGCTTTCAACTTGGGCTTTTAAATTGGTCATAATTGTTTTCTTATTATTAGCTGCTGAAACCTCATCAGTTGACTTTACAATCAATGTTTTCTTTGATTTCAGCTTTTCAGCATATGTACCAGTTAGATGCTTCCTATCTATGTCATCTTCATTCCTTTTCTTTTCATTTTTTAATTCTTTCATTTCATTCCTTAATTCTTGCATCTCATCTCTTGTTTCTTGTACTTTATTTCTCATTTCTGTCATGCTATCCTTCATTTCTTCTATTTTATTCATCAAGACCTGAACCAAATGATGGACATTACGACTTCTTCATCCAATACTTTTCTTTGTATGTTTGCTGCATCCTCATTGAACTTATCAGTGCAATTTCTACACTTGTAATAAATATGTTCATTACACAATAGCCTTCTGTCGGTTTGTGATAAATTTTCTATTAATCCAGAACATGCGTGTTCAAAATGATACCATTTTTGACATCTATCACAACAAATTCCATCATTGGCAACGACAGTCTTGCAGTGCTCACATAATTCAGTGTCATCAGATTCCACGGCCACCAACGATCCATTCGCTGATACAGGCACCTTCCTCCATATTGTCACTATCATATACTGATGTATTCTTTATTATCTGTGGAAATTCATTTGTTTCATTTTCAACTGATTTTCCTGTTTCAGTCTTTTCATGAGGTTTCCTTCTAATTGTCTTAATGCTCCTAACATTTTTGTAGTTTACACTATATTTAAGTCCAAATGGGTCGGGAAAACCATAATTGGTAACTCTTACCCGTGTCCCAGTTGTAATCAACTATTAATTTGTAATTTTGCACTATTTAGTATTCCAATGAAGTTGATTCCAATCTACATAACTTAATGATGTTGGAAATTATTAAGTTAACGATTTTCACTTTTAACTTGCCACTATTGTTAAATTTCAACAGAGCACTTCTTCAGCACGTCCTCACTCCACAACATACATACATACATACATACATAAATATGTCCTTTGAAGAGAAAAGGGTAATTATTTTTCTTACTACACGTATGGCTTAAATTTCACATTTCCCTTCCCATATGAATGTACTTTATTTCAATGACAAGGAAAATGAAATATTCTAAGAGTAATAAAAATATTGAAATAAGTATTTCCTATATAGGAATTATAAAAACTTGAATGAAACAAGAGGAAGAGAAATTAGATAGAATGTACTCTCAAGCAAGAGATCTCTAACCCAAGACTGGAAGACCATAGTACAGAGGCTATGGGACTACCCAGGACTAAACAATGGTTTAGTTTTGGAGTATCCTCCTCCTAGAAGAGCTGCTTACCATAGCTAGTCTCTTCTAGCCTTACCAAGAGGACAGTAGCTATTGAACAATTAGAGTGCAGTAGTTAACCCCTTGGATGGAGAAGTTTTGTTTGGTAATCTCAGTTTTGTCAGGTGTATGGAGACAGAGGAGAATGTGTAAAGAATAAGCCAGGCTATTCGATGTAGTGTAAGTAAAGGGAAAGTGAACCGTAACCAGAGAGAAGGATCCAATGTAGTACTGTCTGGCCAGTCAAAGGACCCCGTAACTCTTTAGCGGTAGTAACTCAACGAGTGGCTGGTGCTTAACAGTATTATTGCTAAAGATGAATTTTCTTTACGTCATTGTAAACAGCATTTAGTCACTTCTGTGTTTGATTTGGGTCGATTAATCCACAAGACTTCTCATTTATGATCTCCGATATGCAGACTTTATATTCTAACACAGACAATTCTGTTTCAGATGAATCAAATCATTATTTGCTCTCTCTCTCTCTCTCTCTCTCTCTCTCTCTCTCTCTCTCTCTCTCTCTCTCTCTCTCTCTCTCTCTCTCTCTCTCATCATCATGTTACTTATGCACGTGACAAAATCAAAGTAGGCCTACTGTCCTTCGTTAGATGGTTAGGCCTACCTTCACAACTTTCACTTACTACCATTAATACGGATTGTATAGAAATGACATTTTATGACAGTTCACAAAGATAACGTTGTAAGTAATGTAATAAGATGGTTAACGATTACGATTCCTTGTATTACTGTTTTCTTTACTAAATGAAGTCCCGTCATAGTTAAATGCAAGCCCTCTTTTACCTTTATAAACATCTTTAAATATTATTCACCGAATCATACTATGTATTAAATTAGAATTATCAAAAGTAAAATATCAATGCAGTTTTATGCACTATGATTATAAGCTGTTTCCAAACAATACTGTAAAACCTTTTTATTTGTAATCAATATTCAGAGCTACTCATTTTCTAAAGTGATTGGAAGAGATAGAAGGATTAGATGGCGAGATAAGGTGAAGGATGATATGGAGAGAAGAGGTTGGGTGGAAGAGGATGTCTTTGATAGAAGGCATTGGGGAGGACGTTTCAGGCAACCCTCATAATGAAGGGATAACTGTAAAAGAAGATTGTTTTTATATTTAGTGCTTCATAATACTCATAATATGTTTTGGGATTAATAATATATTACATTTTAGCATAAAAGAAGTAAAACTCTGACGAAAATATTCTGAAAACAATATTTTACCTAAACTTTTAATGCTGGTGAACGAATCGGTTGGCAGCATTGCTCGAGAGTCGAGTGTTTTGTTTACATATGGCCAGCACGTGTCGAGTTTGAAATTCTCCAGAACTTTCTATGTTTTTTCAAGTTCATTGGCTATTTTAGAAATTGTTATTACTCGAGAATATGGCGAACAGTGATAGTAAGTGTGCTGATGATCCACAACTCACCGCATCAAGTTGTATTGGGGGTTTTCTATCGTAAAACAGCTTATCTGCAAGTGCCAACAGACAACCCATGATATGTAGGTTTAGGTATTCTTCAGCTCCCAATTCCGTGTGCTATATTTATAATAGTGACATCTATTCAGATTACAATAAATTTGGAGTTACTTGCCTCTTGAAAGTGCTGAGGCTAGTGATGACACATCTGAAAGTGTCATGGACGAATGCACCGAAATTGACAGCTCGAGTCAAGGTTTATAGACTTGGCTCTAGTGATAGTGTTGAGGCTAACGAAATCCCAAAAACGACCACAAAAAGTGATTGAAAAAACTATATATTGATTAAGCGTGATTTTGGGGGCTAAGGCTGAGAATGCAGCAAAGAAAAATAGAAGTTCAAATTCAAGTTATGTAAGTTATGCTTACAAAATTTGGGCTTACAAAACT
The DNA here is from genome assembly GCF_036898095.1 of Palaemon carinicauda. NCBI lineage: Eukaryota > Metazoa > Arthropoda > Malacostraca > Decapoda > Palaemonidae > Palaemon > Palaemon carinicauda. The sequence goes on along the minus strand of NC_090741.1, from coordinate 33,156,295 downwards.
TGGGCCCCAGTGTAAAAAATGGTTGCTTTGAGAGAGTCACTATTGAAAAAGTGAAAGATATTCTTGATGATATTGATAAGTAAAATGTATTTATTTGTGATTGTGTGAGGAGTCTTTTAAAAGAAAGTACAAAAAGGAGAAAAGCCAACGCTTAGTTGAGTATATCGTGATTTGTTGAGAAGAAGACGACCTCTCCGATCGGCGAGTTTGTAAACTTCTACCAGTTCTTCACTTCGCGGCTGAACGTAGGTGTGACCACTGTTCTTTTGCATGCTTTATTGTTATTATTATTATTATTTCTTTGCATGTTTTCATTAACATTATTAACTTTATTTTCATTGTCAATATTATGTTCGTGTTTCTGTCCTTTTAATATTTGTAATAAGGGTCAACAGTACCGTATTTTTTTTTATCAACTTTAGCGTTGTTGTTTATGTATCTGGCGATCAATCATGTCCTTGGTCATTCCAGGGGATATAAACATTCATATAGGACTTGCTTGATGCAAATTTTAAAGGTTTGTCAGTTATTTAGTGCTTTTTTCATCAACCTTGCGATCAATCATGCCATCAATCATGTGCCTGGCAATTGATCAATCACACGTGTGATTGATTCATGCTAAATCAATTTTGGGATGTGATAGTGTCCAATATATATATATATATATATATATATATATATATATATATATATATATATATATATATATATATATATATATATATATATATATATATATATATATATATATATATATATATAGATATTGAAAATGAAAGTCTGTATTGATTTTAGAAAATATGGCTATTGTGTAGATTATTAATCAATCAATCAGTTGATCATATGAAGTTTATTTTATGTTTTCATACACATCATAAAAATTGTTATCGTTGTATCATTACTAAAAAGTCAAACCAAATTAAAATATCTTGGGAAATAAGAACCAAGCTAGATAAATAATAATGTTTAAGCTACCGACATGATGGAATTCACAAAATTGTCATCAGATGGAAGTTTTGAAAAATATTGCGATAATTTTGTTTTCCATTTTATCTTGTATTTTTTTTTTTTTTTTTTGATACAGCGTTATTTTACTGGGCCCCAAGAAAAGTGTGTGTGTCCGTGTGTGGGGGGGGGGGAGGGGGGGGGAAAGGGGGGGGGGGGGCTGGCGTAAGCTATAGCTTGTCTAGCTTATAAGTAAACCCTCCATTGGGCCAATACTTCGTTCATTATTCCCACTTCATGCAGTATATTAGAATAATATTTTGTAAACAATACACTTAAGCGAACAGCAATCATAATGACCACTCCTCGCCTCTCTTTAGGGGATTAAATGCACGTAATTATGCAAGTCCTGCTACCTCGTCTACTGATTCCTTATCAGGATACTACAGTGGATCCTTCTCTCTGGTTACGGTTTTTTCCCTTTGCCAACACATACACCGAATAGTCTGGCCTGTTCTTTACAGATTCTCCTCTGTCTTCATACACTTGACAACACTGTGATTATCAAACAATTCTTCTTTGTTCAAGGGGTTACCTACTGCACTGTAATTGTTCAGTGGCTACTTTCCTCTTGGTAAGGGTAGAAGAGACTCTTTAGCTATGGTAAGCAGCTCTTCTAGAAGGAGGACACTCCAAATTCAAACCATTGTTCTCTAGTCTTAGATAGTGCCATAACCTCTGTACCATGGCCTTCCACTGTCATGGGTTAGAGTTCTCTTGCTTGAGGGTTCAATCGGGCAGACTATTCTATCTAATTTTTCTTCCTCTTGTTTTGTTAAAGTTTTTATAGTTTATTTAGGAAATATTTATTTTAATGTTACTCTTGTTATAATATTTTATTTTCCCTTCTATCCTTTCCTCACTGGGCGATTTTCCCTGTTGGGGCCCTTGGGATTATAGCATTCTGCTTTCCCAACTAGGGTTTTAGCTTACAATTAATAATAATAATATTAATAATAATAATAATAATAATCAATATCCTATAAAGAATTAAACTTTGGACAGAAAAGCCCATGACGTCATTATGAATTCCCTCAAAAACCTTTTATTGATGGAAAATTACTACCGAATATTTATCTAAAATAGTTTCGTAACATACAAAAGAGACTCTTTAGCTATAGTAAGCAGGCCTCATAGGAGAAGGACAATCCAAAATTTTGAATATCTGAAGTTTTAAACTTTAGAATCTCACTTTAATAGCATTTGCTTCAGACAGATTTTTAACAAATTTGAAAACTTCACAAATTTGGTTTCGGAATTGAAAAGGTTTAATACCCCTAAGAGTCTAGAGTAGACGATGCTAAGTAATGCTGCTATTAAAAGTTTTAATAGATTTCTATTAAGATGCTTGAGACTAGCACTAAACTAATCACTTGAAAATAAATTTTTGGATTAGTAAGCAGTGGGGAGTGGAGGAAAAAAAAGTTTGGTCGAAGAAAGTTTATAATAAAATTATAGACAAACTCATTTTCGTAACTAGAATTCAACTTTTAATACCATTATTATTAAATGCAAGAGTAAAGGTCTATCTATCTATCTATCTGTCTATCTACCTACCTACCTACCTATCTATTTATGTATCTGTCTATCTACCTATCTATCCATCTGGGTATCTACCAATCTGTCTATCTGTCTATCTACCTATCTATATATTTATCTATCTATCTATCTATTTATCTATCTACCCACATATCTATCTATCTATACTAGCATTGCACCTAGTAGTGGATTCACGATGTCTTCAAAAGCTTCCAATAAATATCTGCACCAAAGGCTTTGTAAAGCCTCGAAGAAATATCGTCCGAAGATTTTGACGTTGTAAGGAAGAGAACAGTCACTGACTGGTTGTAACCAAGATATCAATCCACTATTCACAGGCAAAAAGAGCGGCCACTTGAAGAGAGAAGAAGAAGAAGAAGAAGAAGAAGAAGAAGAAGAGGAGATCTTTGCATTCCGTCTCCAAGTTCCCGAGTGCATTCGAGAGTGGAAGATTTAGGATGATCGGTTTCTCGGACAAAGGCGTTTCTTGTTAGTGGCCATTCGTCTTCGAAAAAAAGTCGAATCGTCCAGATAAATTTCCACGGTTAGCTGCTCCGCCCCGTTCGTCTTCTTCTGCCTTATTCAAGGCGGTGGAATATCTCTGAAGACGGAGTGGATCTCACAAGGACTCCTTTGGTTATTATTATTATTATTATTATTTCGATGAAGAAGACAAATAAAGGTTTAAGGGCCGGTCATGAATGGTAGAAGCAAGGGACACTGACACTGTTCTGTCAAGCAGGACAATGCCCTAGAGACTGACCATATACCATAATATTCACTTCATGAAATGAAAGCTAAAACTACAGCTAATCCTTATCATGAAATGTGTCTGTCAGTTCTTCTCCATAACTTGTATTAACATGACATCTAGGAAACATTTCTTCTCCTTGAACATTAATCACTGGAAACCATTACTATTCCAGAAATATGTTTTGTTTCCAGAACATTTTAACATCATTGAACTCCATACCTCCCAGCGAATCCATCTCTTTTTATGCCGGTGTGCTGTAGGCGTTACTTGTCGGTCTTTGTAGCGTCCCTTCAACCCCTAGTTGCAC